>NW_015161997.1:377211-395246 GCF_001447785.1 Gekko japonicus | reverse complement strand
TCCCCCTTCTTGTTATCTATTATTATTATTATTGTTGTTGTTATTGTTATTATTATTATTATTAATAATAATAATAATAATAATTTCCATTTATTAATCACTTTCCCCAGTGGGCTCAAAGCGATGTACAGTTACTCAATATAGACATGGGACTAACAATGTTTGTAGGGGATAGGGAAGACAACATATATTCATTTTTAATTGCACGCGCCGTCACTGCCCGGTATATATTTAGATACCACTGATTTGCAGTTGCTTGTTAATACCAGTCAGATCCACTGGCAAGACAACTGATGCTTCAAAGCATCACCAACAGATTCTGATGAGAGAAATACTTTAGGCATACCAGGTTTTTTCTCGGAAATATGAACATGCAGATGTTTCACCAAACTGTAACAATGCATAGCTTTGGGACAGAAAACTACTCCTGTCTGAATAGGAAGAGATGCCTAATGGAACGGGCCATTGTTTTTGTACGAGGCCGTGTGCCATTTTTCTAACTGTCAAGACAACTCATAGTCCAGTGTTATAGTTGTAGGAAATTTTAAGTCCCTCACTGGAGCAAACTGACTTGGCACTGCCGCAACACTCACATTAATGGAGATAGGATGTTTCCTGGAATTGTCAGAAGCAGGAGAGTCAGCAGCGTGACGCACCTACTTCTCGAGAACTACCCGGGCTTCCTTTAAGAACACTTGCATGACAAGGGCTGTTTTAGAGCTTTGGACATTATATGGCATAGAGCCTTTAAAATGCATTTAATCACTGCAGCACAAATTGGTAGAGCTTACAAATGACATCATCACTATTTCTGCTGGACTTATGGAAAGGCCTTACAGATACTGGTAGAGGATGTTCTTTCCTGAACTCTTTTGGAAGAGGCACTAATGCAACTGGCAGCATCACCAAACTTTGGTGATAAGTCTGGAAAATATATTCCTACAACAGTGACAACTGTGCAGAACAAAGTTCAAGTGCAGTGGCACCTTTAAGACCAACAAAGTTTAATTCTGGGCATAAGCTTCCATGCGCATGCACGCTTCTTCAGACATATCTTGGAGAAACGCTGAGAACACTAGGTCTCTGTGGAACAGAAAACCAGGGATCTTAAAAACCTGACTACCCAAATCCTTTTTCTACCCCTCACCTACCTTTACCAGAGTTGGCCCACTGCAGTGTTTCACTGTAGACACAGTATTTGTGGTAAGAGGAGCAGCGGTAGTTGGATGTGTAGTGTGCGGATCTGCAGCAGATGGCTTCAGAAATTCAGATACTGATGATGCTAACAGAAGATACTGATTTTCAAAAAAAAAAGGCAAGAAACCAACATTAGAAATAAACATAATGTAAGATGAAGGTAAGAGCCCTACCAGATCAGATCACTGGTCTACTATCTCACACAGCAGCCAACCAGTTACTCCGCAGGGCCAACAACAGGGCACAGAGGCCGAGGATTTCCCCTGATGTTGCCTCTTGGCACTGGGATCCAGAGGTTGACTACCTCTGCACATAGAAGGGCCAGGTCTTTTTCGGTGGTGGCTCCTATCTGGTGGAACGAGCTCCCGGAGGAGATCAGGGCCCTGTGGGACCTATTACAGTTCCGCAGGGCCTGTAAGACGGAGCTCTTCCACCAGGCTTTCGAATAGGAGCCGCCGCCGTCACCACCACCACCAACCGGGGACTGCAAAGCAGTACCGCTGGATTAGGCTGATCGGCCATTGAACATCGGGGCCATAGCATCCTCCCTGTTTGACTCAAATGGGATGTGCAATAGGAGCGAGTGTGTCAGTCGCACTGGATCCTTGGGCACTGCCCATTGTATTAATTGTTTTAAAATGTTTTAATTGTATTTTATTGCACTGCTGTGCCTTGATCCTGGAACTATGGTGTATTGCACCTGTATACTGTAAGCCGCCCTGAGCCCGCGTGCGGGGAGGGCGGGCATAAATGAAATTAATTAATTAATTAATTAAATAAATAAATAGAAGTTCCCTTTCGTCACCATGGCCAGTAGCCACTGACAGACCTATCTTCCATTAATCTATAATCTTTTCTCCATATATTACGAATTCCTATGCTAGAAAGGGTTCCGGTGGACAAAACTCTTTACATAACAAGTGACTAAAATGTGGACTTCGCTACCAGAGAATGTAATGATGGCCACAGGCATAGACAGCTTTAAAAGGGGGTTATATAGATTAATGGAAGATAGGTCTGTCAGTGGCTACTGGCCATGGTGACTAAAGGGAACTTCTATGTGCAGAGGTAGTCAACCTCTGAATCCCAGTGCCAATGATTCTTGCATAATTTCAAAAGCTTATCGAACCCAATCTGATTGAAACTTGACCGTCGGATTCAAGTCCAGCCTTGCCATGCCCTAAGCCATATCAAGCGGCGGACCCCGGCAGCGGATGCCATAGCCTGCGCCGAGAAGATCATTGAGTCCAGTGTGGCATCGGCCGTATAGGAAATGGCCTTCAGCACTCTGGATGCTCCCTCCATGAGTCTAGTATCATTCTCGGGCAACATTTGTATTAATTTACGCATCCACACTATGGCCGCTCTGGAGACTGTAGATGCTGCCGCTGAGGCCTTAATGGTCATGGCTGTTGCCCCGTGTGCCTTCTTGAGTGCCATCTCTGCCTTTTTGTCCCACAATCAGATGTCCTCCAGCTCAGAGGGAGAAGGGGTTTAAACTTTAAACCCCTTCTCAGCTGGGGAAGGGAAGGGGATGCTTTTGGAGATGCCTCCCCCCCCTCTTTTGCCTCCCCTTCTGACATCACTTCCCCATATATTTTCTCCCATGGATGGAAAAGCAGTTTGGAGAATGCCTCTCCTTCCCAATTTTTGAGCTGCTTTTTATTTTGGAAAGCCAACAACAATCCTTTGGAAAACTGTTTGCCTCCATCATGTTTAGTCTCAGCAAACCTGATAAAGATTGGGTTCAATAAGCTTTTGAAATTACGCAAGAATCATTCTTGCCAAAGGAGCACACAGTGAGAGTTCTATGCCTTGAGAGAGAGATTTTTTAAAAATCTAAGCCCCATGGTTTTCAGTACAGAAACATTTTTTTGGCAAACATCTTTAAAAGGATCTATATAAATAAATGTTCTTGAATGTCACTTAAAAGTTAGTTGGACGTAATACAATACTAGGAACACCTGATGTTGTGCAACCACTTGCTTCATCCAGTTTTCAGACAAGTACATGAAAGTTTATCTTCTACAATTTTTTTATTTATTTGTATAATGACTGAAATGAAAACAAATTTCTTTTCTTGGCTAATGATTTGATTGCACACACGAGGAGATATTAAATATGCAGGCCACAATCTGGCACAGGTTTCTGTATCTGCGTCAAGCAAGAAGACAGTCTTCTGGATAACGGGCCGGCCGAGAATCTTAAAAACACATGTCTAAATTTAAAGTAAATTTTGACATAATGAATGTATACCATTTCTGGCTGTGTTAATCACACTCAGCCCTGAGCTGAGTCCAAATTCTGGTTCTGATGGCCCTTCCATACAAGCCAGCCACATGTACAGTTTGTCTTAGTCCCACGGGAGTGGGTGCGTCTAATCCCATCATGCAGCACCTGCATCTATGCCAAAGTGAAGGTGAGTGGGCAGGCAAAATATTGTCATGACACCCTGATAAAGGTAAAGGTAAAGGTTCCCTTGCTCGAAAGCCAGTCGAATCCGACTCTAGGGTTGCGGTGCTCATCTCCGTTTCAAAGCCGAAGAGCCAGCGCTGTCCAAAGACGTTTCTGTGGTCATGTGGCCGGCATGACTAAACACCAAGGTGCACGGAACGCTGTGACCTTCCCACCGAAGTGGTACCTATTTATCTACTTGCAATTTCTTGCTTTCGAACTGCTAGGTTGGCAGGAGCTGGAACTAGAGACGGGAGCTCACTCCATCATGCGGCACCCGGGTCTTGAACTGCTGAACTACCGACCTTCCACAGCCTGCAGTTCAGCGTCTTAACCACTTGAGCCACCCTGATACATTATGCAAAATACACTATGATATCGCAGGGCTCTTTTTGTAGCAGGAACTCCTTTGCATATTAGGCCACACACCCCTAATGTAGCCAATCCTCCAAGAGCTTACAGAGCTCTTCTTACAGGAGCTACTGTAAGCTCTTGGAGGATTGGCTACATTAGGGGTGTGTCGCTTAATATGCAAATGAGTACCTGCTACAGAAAGAGCCCTATATGTAAATTTCATCAAATTTTTTCTCATTGTAGATTTTTTTTTTCTTGACAAAGAAAATCCTGTTGGGTCTTGTGCTGCAGAAGAGCCCAGAGAAGACATTCTCCTGCTCTGGAGCAAGCCCTGAGACTGGCTTGCTGCATGTGAACATCCAGTTAGTGTGAACAGATAGACCAACCCGAAGCAGGGAATGCTCCCTAACCGTGAAGCCTTCAGGGTGTAAAGCAAAACACAATCAGACGTTTGCTAAATCAAGAGAAAATGAATCACTCCATCGTTAACAAAACAGCTCAATCTTAAGGTTATGACGTGGATTCGAACACTTTACCTGGTTAGTGGAGGCGGCTGGTGGGACGGGGGATGGTGCTTCCCTCGCTTTGGGCTCACCAGGGGATGCCGCTGAGCCCTGGGACTCCTGACTGGCAGGCTGATCGGGAGACAAAGCATCACTGCTGTCCTCATCGAATGAGAAATCCTCCAAAGCCTGAGGATAGTTCTCCTGACCAACTGCTAAAATGCAAGTGGGGGACAGTCTTCTTTTAGCACCACAATTATACAGAGTGAAAATGTGTTACTCACAAGCAACAAAACTGTCCTTGTCTATAATCATCTTCTACACTTCCATGTTCAAGATTATTTGATTTCACTCCTAGCTACTACTGAGACATTTGCAGAGCCCTTCTAAGCAGTGTTATACCCTGCTAAGTCCACTGAAGTCAATGGTCTTAGAAGGGTGTGTAACGTGGCTTACGACAGCACTGTTGGAGTACTTACTGTTGACATTTTACATAAACCAAAACATACTTTTCCCAGTATGCTCAAGGCAGGGGTCATTTCGTAGAAAAAGAGGTGCAGGAGCTCATTAGCACAACTCATTAGCATAGGTTATTTGCATATGCCACACCCCCTGACATCACCGGAAGTATGTCAGAAGGAAAGAAAGAAAGAGAGAGAGAGATGGGAAGGAAGGAAGGAAGGAAGGAAGGAAGGAAGGAAGGAAGGAAGGAAGGAAGGAAGGAAGGAAATAGGGAGACAAGAGTGGGAGGGAGGGAAGGAGGGAGGGGAAAGCTGGAAATGCTTAAATTTAAATCCCCCCCAGTCTCTCTGCAAAAGCGGAGAGGCTCAGGGGAGCCTCTGGAAGGAAACGACCCCTGGCTCAAGGTCAAACTGAATGAAATGAAAAGGGCAGTAAAAAAGTGACTGGTTTAAAGGAATGTGTTTCTATCACCTGGGGGGAAATTATTCCTGGGGACATGTGGAGTCATATAGACACAGGAGTGACCCATTAAGACAGTAACTTAGCTGGCTAAGCATTCTTAATAATAATAAAAAAGATCTTGCAAAAAGGTTGTTTTTCAAAGGAAGGGTATTTAAAACTGGGTTGGGGGTATACCTTGGAAAAAAGCTACCTTATATCTTGGGTCGCCAGCAGGACAGTTACAGAAGAAACACGGTCTGAAGTCACGTTTGCATGTGGACTGAGGGGCACCCCCTGAGACCCAACACCCAGATGCATTCTACCCAATGCTAGAAAACCTGAAATAACTTCCTTACCAATCCAGCACAAATACTGCAATATCCCTTTCCTGCATAATTGATCAATATGGGTGGGCTGATGGCTATAATCTCACAGCAAAGGACAACCATCTTCACATGAGCTGCTTTCAGTAAAGTATGAGGGAGTGATGTGTTGCAAAGGGAGAGCACACAGCTTAGCAAATGGTTCAACAAAATGCCAGGCTACTAAAATGTCACCCAATGGCATGGATGTGGTGGAAAGGAGTCATGACACTAGTTGATGACGACGTCCCAGCAAAAGAAGTTAGGCCTAGAGGAAAGCTATCTGACTCACCTACTATAATTAAGTAACAAATGCACACTTATTAAATGTCAAACACCCCACTGACCAGAAGGTCCTTTAAGGCTCAAGTTGTCACTTGCCATACTGTTGTGTGGTATCAGACCCAAGTCGCAGCTCTCCAACTTGCCTATAATGGCTTCTTTAACACTGGAGTCAACAGGAAGGATGTTTTTTTCCACAAGTTCCATCGGGCCAGGCCTCTGAGCTATCTTCTCGTTCAGGTCATCTGCCAGCCGGGCCCGCTTCAGTTTCATCTGAGTCGCCTGCAGAGAAGGTTCTGCAAATGTCTCTGAAAAAAGATGACAGATTTTTTTAAAAGAACACAATGCTTCTGAGGTTAGTTCTTTAGCTGTTAAACAAGAATGGCTTCCTGTTGTTCTACAATTTTTTGCAGTTGCCTCTGTGTTTGAAGCTGAAATCAAGGTCAGGAAAGAAACAGACTGAGCTTTATTTTATGCCAAGACTAAAAACACTACATCACAGTTAATTAACTCAGGGCCCACTTTCCCTCAAAGAAGGAATACTGTTTAAATCATGTATTAGGCACCTTTTTAACAATCAAGAAGGAGAAGAAGAGATTGGATTTATACCCCGCCCTTCACTCAGAGTCTCAGAGCGGCTTACAAACTCCTTTCCTTTCCCCTCCCCACAACAGACACCCTGTGAGGTAGGTGGGGCTGAGAGAGCTCTGAGAGAACTGTCCTTGAGGGAACAGCTCTGACAGAACTATGGCTTGCCCAAGGTCATCCAGCAGCTGCAAGCAGAGGAGTGGGGAATCAAACTTGGTTCTCCCAGATTAGAGTCCACACACTTAACCACTACACCAAACTGGCTCTCAAGCATTCTATATCCCATAAAGAGAGAGATAAGCAAGCTATCCAGATGGATTTAACTGCAGCAAAAACTATATTTACCTTTTTTTTTTTCAAAAAGAAGAAGTGTTTCAGCCGTTGTGCCTGTACAGATGTGGTATAGGGCTAATATGTGGGGAAAGGTGTCTTTGTGCTTGTAAACACTGCAGCACTTCATACCCCTTTGGATTTGTAATGGAAAACTTCTCAAGCAAAGGATAGAAGCCCAAGAGAAGGAGAGAACCCAATGGTGCACTAGACCAGTGAGGGATGAAACATCTGGGAGCTTCTCTCCATAAATGAATTGTTCTGTATCTTCAGAGGGAAGCTGACTGGACTGAGAGAAGATGCTTTTAAATGTCTTTCTGAAGGGGTACATCATATTGGACTGGAAAGCTCACCAGAGACCTATTTGAAGCATATTTAAAGCAACTTACAGTGGCTTATAATGGGCTTGTGTACAGATGCATCCACTTGTAATTAATAGGGTGTTTCTTGCCTACACAGAAAGGGCATCATATTATTTAAAGATGCCACAACCTTTTCTCAACCATCCAGTGGCAGAGATCAGCAAGACACTATTATGGCCATAAATGCTTGATGTGGCCCCTTGTTGCCCAATGGGTCACCCACCCCAGAGCTACAGTGTAAAAACTGCAGCAATGCCTTTCACTAAAATGTGCCACTTAAAAACCATTTTGCAGAAATATTTTGTTTAATTATTGGAAATTATTTTAATTTTCAAAGCGATGTACATGAACATCCCTTTAATACATTTTGGAAACATGATTTCACTAACTCTTCATTATCCAGTTAAATTTAGGCAACCATAAAAAATATGAATACAGAATGAAAAGAAACAAGGGTACTTTTCATTGCAGTTGGATCAGTGTGGTCCAACACTGAATTTGAGAGCGAGGTTCTTAATTCCCAACTTCACAACAGCTTGACTGGATAACATACAGTATGTTATCGTTAGCCTCACCTCCATCTGTTAAATGGGAATGATCTATATATGAAGATGAACTGTGTCTGTCCAGATATACTGCTGTCTTCACATTGCTATATCCATGTTTTTTTTAACACATATAAACATTCTGGCTTTGGGGGAAAACCCAGCCTTTCAGTGTAATGTGTCTGATGAGACTTTAAGAAAGGCTTTCCCCCCCTACAGAGCACATCCATTGCCTTTGTCTAGCAGTTTGATCACCCAACTCTATGCTCTGATGAAGCATTTCTTAACTGGCCCCACTGGTGGACCTCCTGATGGCACCTGGGTTTTGGCCACTGTGTGACACAGAGTGTTGGACTGGATGGGCCTTTGGCCTGATCCAACATTGGCGTCTCTTATGTTCTTATAACTGGAACAGGGCATCTAGATCCTCACCTTCCAGAATGTGCATTCTGACCAACTCAGATCGATCTGGTCTACTGCGTATCTTATGCTTCAGAAAATTTTCAGTCTGAAAGAAAAAATATATACATGCACATATATCCTCCACTTTAATTAACTGTTCACACAAAATACTTTCAGCCTATACAAAATATGACTACCCAAATGTATTTGATTGCCCTGATTCTAAGAGCAACAGGTATCACCAAAGCAAAGCTGCTGAAATTATTTCCTCCTAAGAAAAAAGTCATTACAATTTGAGAGCTTTTTGCAAGATGTCGCCTTGTGTTGTAAGACAATGTTCTTTGTTTATTATGGAACCATGTAGAGAATCCAACAGAACATCAAGTTCCTGGCAACTCACCCAGCAAGGAATAAAATGCAGACTTCACCCCCTTCAAACTTTTACAATCCAAGATGCAACCCGTAAAAATTTGCTTTTTATAGATGACATATTTCAAACCTATTCCTCTGAACAGTAAAACAAACAGACAAAATATAAAAGGTAGAACTCCAATGGGTCTAGAATTTAGGACTCCTAGTGAACAACTCAACAACTAGCAGTTAAAACAAGCAGAGTTAAGATATGATTTGGAACAGATTTAGCATTTTTAATCATGAAGCCATTTCCTCAACAATACACTTTGCCTGTTTCTCCACAGCACTTGGATTGAGCAGATGGATCTGCAAGCAGCATCCTGATCACAGAAGGAATCTGAGTCAATATTCTTCCCAGAATGTTGCTAAGCAACGCTAAGCGAACATTATTCTATGTTGGTCTAGATTACATTACAACCATGAGTGCTGCTTGTCTCATCGTATCATAAGCTTTGACTAGAATGGTTTGAAATGGATCTTGTTCAGGATATGTACAGCAAATTTGCATCTGACTGATTGGTTCAGGGTGACTAGGACAGGGATACAGAACCTGACAGGGCCTCAGCCTATGGTCACCAATGTTTGAAAGGCTTGCACTGGCTACATTAATAATTCTAAACTGCATCCTTTCCATTAATCTCTGTCTTGCAATTTCTCAACCTAGCCACAATTTCCCAAAGAGTATGCTGAAAAGTTTAAAGATTAATAGACCAAAATATCAAAACCCAGGGATCAGAATACGCAGGGAAACAGGTACCATTAAACACCTGAGAGAAAAGCTAAGTTTTAACATGATGCCTAAAGGTTGGTGTCTTCTGAACTGAATTTAGGAAGGCAGGAATTTTGCAATATGCTACCACCCCAAACTACCCTGTCACTGGCAATCAACCACGTTCACCTTTGATGATGGGGTCCTTGCAGAAAAACTTAGCAACTGGACAGGTTTGTATACTTTTAGGGCCTTATAGGTCAAAACTGGCACTCTGAACTGGTCTTAGAAACAAAAATAATACGTAGTACAGATCTTTTAAGCAATGAAAGGTAAAGGTTTCCCTTGCTCAAAAGCCAGTCGAATCCGACCCTAGGGTTGCGGTGCTCATCTCCGTTTCCAAGCCGAAACGTGCCCCCCAAATCCGGTTCCTTTTACTCTGTTACTAACAAATCTTGCCTTTCCAAATGAAATGAAACTTGAATAATGAACCAACATGTTTCAACTTGACTCCTTACCCTGGCTCTTTCCAAGCTCTTTATCTGCTCATGGAATGCAGCTGGGCTCTTCAAAGCTACGACAGAGAAGTGAGAAAGTGACAAGAAATTATTGGAATATGCTGGTACAGATAAATGTTTTACAATCTTTACTGATTATCAGATAACTTGAACATATTCTGTTTGGTATCCTGCATGTACTCAAGCTGATGGTAGGAGACTGTGAGGCTGGCCAGTCATTCGGAGGGCCAAAGTAAACACCACTGTTCAAACAATTCACACATAAAGGACTGTGAAACTCACTGTATGCTGCAAATGATGCTGAATCATATTTTTACACATGCACATGTGTTGCCAGCTCCTGGGGCGCAACCACTCTCTAACATGCCCAGGAAATGGATGGATAGGGCAAGGCTGTGCAGATAGAACTGTGCTCAGAAATTCCCATTACTTCCTACGGGATACAGTCTTGCAATTAGCAATGTTGTGGGCAGATGAGCACAACAAGACTCCTCCTAATGACTCCTTTGGGCATCCTTTCTAACACTGTCCCAGAGAAATCCCTTTTACTTTCTCCTGGAGGAGTGAAGGGCTGCCATTTACTCCTATGACAAAAGTGAAAGTGCTGCATCAGGAGACAACTGTGAAGAGTGCCCAGAGAATGAATGCATGGCAGCCCCCTACCAGGTCCCAACAGCATGGCTCTTGCTAGTAAAAATAAGTACCGTCTGCCAATTGGATTCAGTTGAAACATTCCAAACAGGTCCATTAATATCATAGGTAAGGGCTGGGATCTAAAGAACCAGAAGTAGAAGGGGGGGGGGGGAAGGCTGCTCACATGAATGTAGATGTATTAAGTACTCAAGCAAGGATGTTCTTGCATTAGGTGTACCAGATGTGCAGCAGCAGGCACAGGAAAGCTCAGAGGGTTCTGTACAATTGTGCATACAAAACAAGGTTTTTCTGGAGCAAGTTTCTCCCATGAAACACTTCCACAAGTGGTACAGAGTTTTTCACAGACGGAAGGACATTTTTGGGTACAATTGTGCATACAAAACAAGGTTTTCCTGGAGCAAGTTTCTCCCTGGGCAGCTTCTCCCATGAAACACTTCCACAAATGGTACAGAGTTTTTCACAGATGGAAGGACATTTTTGGGTACTACCTTCCATGGAAAGCTGTATTAGAAAATAGTTCAGGCTTGCAGGTGTTGCCAAAGCACGTCACTTGCCAAGGTTTTTTGTTGTTGCCTTGTGTACGAAAGCGATGCTTCTGCATGGATCTATCCCTTCTAAATGTTAAACTATTTCCAAGACTTCCATGAAGATAAATCAGCATATTACTTATTAAATTATGAATTAAACCCATGCACTTAATTCCAGCAGGAAAACAACACTTTCTCCTGTTGTTCTCGTTCCCAAACTTCTAAGTGCCAGAAGTATCCCATCACGTTAAAATTAAGCTTGTGTGTCTGTTTCTTTATTGTGATTCTTTCTTTGCTTTCAGACCGGTATTAAATGTTAATGTTATTGACGACTTCCTTTCATCTTCGGGCAAGAAGGCTAAGTATTCAATGTTATACAAGCTGTAGGAAATAAAATCACTCTTACGTGGCATGATTCCCTGGTCCACCAGCTGCTCTCGCGTCCGCCGTTGCTGTAGCCTCAGTTGAAGTACTGGCAAGAGAAAAAAGGGAATTGTAAACTAGACAAGCAGGAACATAGCCTGACGGATGGCTCAGAACAATGGGTGCAAATCCAGATACAGTTAGGTGTGGGAAATTCCTACAGAAATCATGGGGCTTAAAACCCAACAAGTGTGTGGAAAGGATTTTGGTGGGGTGAAACATGCAGAATTTAATTTTTCGAGGCCTTTTGGAGGGTATAATATGCAACCCAGGTAGCATCTAAGTTCAAATAAACTAGCAGGTTCAACAGCAAAACTGACGGCACTTGTGAGATAACGATATTGATGGTGTTTATGCCTTTTGAGAATGCACCACAATCATGTGCAGGAAACGGAAGATTTGTCTCACTTACCGTAAGTCTTCCTTATCAGTGGTCCAGGGGTGGGGCAGTCTCAACTTCTGGGAGAAGTTCTTTCCTATAGGCAGGCAGGGTCACTGATCTTTGTGCGATTCCTGGAGGGGAGGGGCTTCTCTCTTGGACCCCAGTCTGGTCCCAAAGCAGTATAACTCCCTCTCCCAAACATTTATACAAAAACCAAGAAAGAAGCGCCGACTAATAGTTGAGAAAAAAATGTCATAAAGATGCAGAGGAACAAACATAATGTAGGAAAGACTCCGAGAACCACAAACAACATCGGAAAGACTCAGAGAACCTCAGCAGAAAGAGGAAGGACGGGAGAAGGGTGAGGAAGCCCTAGGTGCAGACAGCATACCCACTCTGCTCCAAAAGCTGACTCAAGAATTCTACCCTTGGATGGGAAGAGACCGCCCCACCCCTAGACCCCCAAGAAGGAAAATTCACAATGAGTGAGACAAATCTTCCATTCTCCAGTGGTCTGGGGTGGGGCCGTCTCAACTTCTGGGACACAGAAAAGCAGTGCTCCCCAGGGAGGGAAGAGACTAGGCTCTTAGATTGAGAAGACATGCTGTAGGACCCTTCTTCCAAAGGCAGCCTCCGCAGAGGCTAATTTATCAATCCTGTAGTGCCTGGTAAAGGAGTGGATGGACCTCCAGGTGGCAGCCTTACATATCACTTCTAAGGAAGGAAAGGATCTGTAGGCTGCTGAGGCTGCTGTCCCTGAGGGAGAGTGCTATAATACCCAAAAGGAGGGTCAAGACCTGTGGACTTGTAAGCGAAAAGGATACAGCCTCTAACTCACCTACTAATAGTAGAAGTAGAGACTTTGTGGCCTAGGGAAGCCTTCCTGAAAGAGACAAACATAGAGTCGGTCCTTGAGGTCTATTATTCTCTGGGTCACCCTTTGTATTAGCTGCATGGGAGGAAAGGCATACAGTAGCTGATTTGGCGAGTTGCAACTTAGGGCACCTACCCCTATGGCTTTGTCCTTGAGATGAACTGTGAAACTTGGTAGTTGTGCTCCATCACAAAAAGATCCACTTCTGCCTTGCCCAGCATCCATTCTGCTCGATTTAGAACCCTCCAACTGAGCCCGTCCTTTAATGCGTTGTCCTGTCCTGCCATGTGAACAGCTTTAATTGACCTCAGATGGATCTCTGTCCTTTGCATAATCACCTTTGCCTCTGTGTAGAGTAACCTGGATTTGGTACCCCCCTGGCGGTTGACACAGGATTTGGCTGTCATATGGTCCATGTAAACTAGGACATCCTGCCCTGTCAAGAGATCCTGGAAGTCCCACAGCTCTAGCCTTATTGCTCTGAGCTCCAGAAAGCTGATGCATCATGCTGACGCTTCCTGAGACCAGATGCCCTGAGCCATTCTCCCTTGTGACTGTGCCCCCCAGCCAGTGAGGCTGGCATCTGATGTCATCCTCCTCCTCTTTGGTTCCCAGAGTGAAGTCCCCTCCAGAAACCTGGAAGATTTTGTCCACCATTGCAGTTCCTGAATCAGGGATCCAGGTAGCTGAACTGGCTTAAAGTGCTTGTCGGCTATGACTTCCTGGAAGAGTAGGAGGAAACTTTGGAGTATGTGAGTGTGAAACCGGGACCACAGGACAACATCCTGACAGGATACCATCATCCCTAGAAGCCTTGCTAGGGACATCACCTCCACTTGTGACCGACAAGTGAGATCCTGTATTGAAGTTAGGATCTCCTCCTGTCTCTCTTGTGATAGGAAAACTCCGTCTTGAGCCGTGTCTATTATGACCCTTAGATGGAGGGCCCTTTGAGATGGAGACAAGCTGCTTTTCTCCTAGTTGATGATGAACCCATGTTCTTGGAGACATGAGATGATTCTCCTCCATCCCCTGTAGGTAAGAGGGGGACCTGATTCAAATGGGAAGACGGACACTCCCTGGGTTCTCAGATGAGCTATCAGTGAAGCCAAGACTTTGGTGAACATGTTTGGTGCAGTGAGACAAATCTTCCATTCTCCAGTGGTCTGGGGTGGGGCAGTCTCAACTTCTGGGACACAAAAAGCAGTGCTCCCCAGGGAGGGAAGAGACTAGGCTCTTAGATTGAGAAGACATGCTGTAGGACCCTTCTTCCAAAGGCAGCCTCCGCAGTGGCTAATTTATCAATCCTGTAGTCCCTGGTAAAGGAGTGGATGGACCTCCAGGTGGCAGCCTTACATATCACTTCTAAGGAAGGAAAAGATCTGTAGGCTGCTGTCCCTGAGGGAGTGTGCTATAATACCCAAAGGAGGGTCAAGACCTGTGGACTTGTAAGCGAAAAGGATACAGCCTCTAACTCACCTACTAATAGTAGAAGTAGAGACTTTGTGGCCTAGGGAAGCCTTCCTGAAAGAGACAAACATTGAGCCAGTCCTACAAAAGGGCTTAGTCCTATCAAGGCAGAAGCTCAGGGCCCTCTTAACATCCAAACAATGCCACTCCTCCTGAGGGTGCTTGGGACAGAAGTAGGGGAGGATCAGGTCCTTCAACCTATGAAAGGCATATTTTTCCTTTGGGACAAAGGCGGGGTCTGGATGGAACACTACTCTATCGTTATGAAAGACACGGAACTCTTTGTCCACGGAGAGAGCTCTAAGTACTGACACCCTCCTGGCTGAGGTGATACTACTTGTCCTCTCAAAGAGCTTACCTTTAAAACTGTCTCTCTTGTGATAGGAAAACTCCGTCTTGAGCCGTGTCTATTATGACCCTTAGATGGAGGGCCCTGTGAGATGGAGACAAGCTGCTTTTCTCCAAGTTGATGATGAACCCATGTTCTTGGAGACATGAGATGATTCTCCTCCATCCCCTGTAGGTAAGAGGGGGACCTCCATCCCCTGTAGGTAAGAGGGGGGCCTGATTAAAATGGGAAGATGGACACTCCCTGGGTTCTCAGATGAGCTATCAGTGAAGCCAAGACTTTGGTGAACACGTTTGGTGCCGTACTGAGGCCAAAGGGAAGAGCCTGGTATTGAAACTGGAGACCATTGTATGAAAAGTGCAGGAACCTCCGATGTGATTCCCGAACTGGGATGTGCAAGTAGGCCTCTGAGAGATCCACTGATGCCAGAAAATCTCCTTTCTGGATGGATGATACTATGAACTTGAGGGGTTTCATTCTGAACTTCTTCTTTCTTATCCTCTTGTTTAGCCATTTGAGGTCTAAAATGGCCCTCACGTCCCCATTCTTTTTTAGGACTATAAACCCCCAAGGCCTTTTGGGCCTCTGGCACAGGCTCTATTGCCCTCATGTCCAGTAGGTGTATGGCCTTGAGGAGAAGAAGGTGCTTTTGTGGACAACAATTTCTTGGGACCTGTAGAAATCTGTTGGGAGGCAAGGAATAGAGTTCCAGAGAGTAGCTATTTGACACTGTGTCTAAAACATAAGAACATAAGAACATAAGAAAGGAGGAACTATTGCCACCTGACTGTTTGAGCTGCCATCTCCCTTTGAAAGGCCGAGGCGCTCGAAATCCGGGGAATTGCTTGGATTCACAAAAGGAAGAGATGCGTTTCTTGGGCTTGCTGTCTTTCGTGCAGGAAGGCAGCAACCTTTTCTTGTCTTTCTTCCCCACCAGATATCTATCTATACCTTCCCAAAAGAGATGTACTCCTTCAAATGGCACGCTAGCCACTGTGGCCTGGGACGAAGGGTCCACTTCCTAGCTGCAAAGTCAAGTATTTTGCCTGGTGTTGACATTTGAAGCCATAGCCCTGGCCGACAGCTGGACTGTGTCCAGCGAAGTGTCCACAGAGAAGGCTGCTGTGAGGGCGATCTGCTTTAGTTCATCCTTCAGGTCCTGAGAGATGTCACTGTCTGCTGCTGAGAGGTCTGAAGCCCAAGAGTAGATTGCCCTAGCAAAAAGGGGAGCTTGCCATGGATGCCCTGAGGGAAGTCGAGGAAGCTTCAAGATTCTTATGCAGGGACTGTTCAGTCCTTCTGTCGCAGGGATCCCTGGGGAGACTGTCCACCTCTGCAGGTAAAACGGAATTGGGGCACAGACTAAGCCACAGGATCATCCACTAGCGGTAGTCTGAAGTGCTCCACTGCATCTGGCACCAGGGAATAGAACTTGGAGATGATAAGATGGGTCGACTTAGACCTGGCTGGTGACTCCCATTAGGTCTTGACCACTTTTTTGAACAAAGCTGGGAACAGAATCCCAAGGGTCAACGACCCTGCTTTTGGGAAGGCTCAGGCAGAACTAGCTGCTTTGCTCACGTCAGGCCCTTCCACCTCTTTGTTGTTGAATGGAATTTCCAAAATGTGCAACACTTTTGGAAGGATCTTGTAGAAAACATCCTGTGGGAAAAGACGAGTCTGCATGGTGGTGACCACAGATTCTTCCTCATCCGATAGCTTACCCTCTTCCTTAGGTGAGAAAGAATCGGAGCATTCAGATTCCTCATACTCATGGCCCAAGAGAGGGTTTGGTTCTCTGCTATGCCTGATAGAAGGATCTAATTGCCTTCTTTTGGATTGAGAAGGAGAGTGGGAGAATCTGTCCACACACACACACCCCGACTATGTGATGCACTACTAGAGGGGGATTGACAACCAGATCTACTAGAAGATCTATAGAAGTCCCTCAATTTCTCTGCATTTCCCCCTTAATCTAGGCTAGCCTGAGCATTATTCCCTGAGAGGTCCAGAGCAAAGGTTCCTGCCAGGTCGGACCCCTGTTGGGAACCATATGTGGAGAACTGGGAGGGGGAGAGGGGGAGCTCAAGACTAGAAGCCATACTATCCTGAGGCACGAGCTCAGAAAGGCCCCCCCACCGCACCACCATTTCCCCTTCTTCCCTTCTTTTTTAAAACACGGGGGAAGAGAATGAGTAAAAAACCAATGGGGGAGGGGGCTTTCAGTTAGGGCCCCTTCTTACTGGGATTCGGGAGGTCAGTGGAGGGCTTGTGGTACAGTTAAGATGGAGGCTTGCTGTATTCAGCCAACCCAGTAAGCTTCTGGAGGCTACGTGGAGGGCCTGGCTGCTCTAATGTGGTGACCGCCGATGCTCCTATTAAGAGAGTGACTGGGGAAGCTCCCAGCCCGAAGGCTGGAGATCCTGCAGCTTGGGGCATCCTGGGGGACAAAGGAGCTGGGGGGAAGAATCCCCACCACTACAAATGGCTCCCCGTTCCTTCTGCTGCCGATTGAACTTGGTGTGCGGGGTGGGGGCAATGTCCTTCCCACTCCCTGGTCGATCTCCCCATAGAGATGAAGATGAAGATACACTGAAGAAAGGAGATTAGGAATCGCGGCACTCTAACGGAGCACAGCCAACGATCAGTATCTGCCTTGGGGCAGGGCTGAAGACTGGGATCTGAGAGAGAAGCCCACACAAAAATCGGTGACCCTGCCTGCCTATAGGAATTGAGACTACCCTGCCCCAGACCACTGGAAAATCGTTATTACGACCAATAGATGTTCACATTCAAGCAAGAGTTAAATGTAACTAGCAGGGCCTAGGGCCTATTACCACCAATAATCATTCCTCAACATAACAAAGTTGTAGTCCAGTACCTCCTTTAAGACCAACAAAGTTTTATTCAAGGTATAAGCTTTTGTGTGCATGTACACTTCTTCAGATACATTGAAATGGAAGTTACTGGTCTGTACATATAGGTAGAGGTTGAGCAGCAATTAGCATACAACATATGTTTAACAGATGCAAGGACCAAACAGGAATAACAAGCTTAATTTATATGGTCCCCATTTGTTTGGATTTAATTATGGGGGAAACCCTAGTGAAGCAAATAAATATATCAGAATTGGAGACTGATATGTAAATGTACCCGTCGTAATTGTGGAGTGCTGAGAGTAATCAACTGAGACCCTGTTGTTACACTCCATCCATCTCCTCTCAAGCGTGGAGGCAACTAACAGCATCCTTTTCTTTAAGGTGGGGTGACTGGTTGTGCAGTGTTATGTCTCCTTTGTCACCAGACTAGAGAAATACATTCCAATCTACCATTCCAAATTACATTACATTGTACTATCCAATGTATCACATTACAATCACTATTCCAATCTACTATTCCAAATAAGAAATACACTAAAATAAAGAAGACGTAA
>NW_015161997.1:372624-376145 GCF_001447785.1 Gekko japonicus | reverse complement strand
GACAGCAGGAGTGGGGTGGTGGTGATGGAGACTGATGCCATAATGCAATTTGGTTATGGATATATGGATTCAGGAGATTTCTTGTTAGCAGAGCATACAGAAGAAAAAGAGCAGAAATACAGGGTGCGTTCAGACGCGCTGTTTGATCTGGTGCCATCATGCTTCAGCAATGGATTTTATATGCACAATCACACAGTCAACATCTGCCTCCCATCCCCAGCCGTTGGTTTCCGGCTCAAAACCGCTTTAACCCAGAATATTTTGTTACAGATCCCAAAGTGGTGTTTTCTCAGCTCTCCCGTTTAAAGCTGCATTTTCCCCATGTGATCACCCCTCCAGTGTCAAGCCACTTCCGGTTTAAACCCCGCTCCCCGCTCAAAAGCTGCCCGAGGCTTCTGCTTTTCGTCCACCATTTTTTAATGCGTTGGCGGTGTGCGCATAGGTGGAGCTCCGCCACCACGTTTAGAAAACCAACATTTAAACGGTCACTTGTTTTAGCGTTTAGATGAGTTCGGGATCTCACGGAGGCCATTTTCGGGTCAAACATTTAAAGGGAAGTCCTTTGTTGGAGGAGTTGGATTGATTCGCCCCTGTGGTTCTGCACATGCACCCATGATAGTTTCCCCCCCTTCTACAGAGGGGCGCCTATGCGCATGTGCAAACAGAAAAAAACCCCACCAACGCACGCTCCCGCGTGTCGGTAGTGTAGACGCTGGGGAGCGACGTGACTGCACGGTGAGGCAGGATAAGGGAGGTAAGTGTGATCGCGATTATCCAGATCGAATATAATCCGGTTAGAACCGGAGCAGTTTAACCCGCTCTCAGCACCCTGTCTGACCGCACCCACACAGTCTAAATTAATTTAGCAGCCTATCCCTATACAGTATAGTCAACCCTGTGAGCTAGGGTTTTCCTTCTTGGTAAGAATGAGCGAGGTTACTGTGGTTACAGCATTTCCTATGTTCTACAGCCACAGAATCCAAACAAAAAAGGCACAGAATATTTTCTCTCCCAATGTTAAACCACAGAGCAATTCTAACTTGGATTTCACAACCATATCAATGTATTTCATTTGGGAGGCAGAGGAATATTGCCAAGATGCCAAACACCCAATCTATGAGTTATGAAGCGTCTACTGCAAATATCTGCGCATCTAAAACATTAGTGGGAAGATTCTCACATGCAGCTTCCCCCCCATCCAAAATCTAAAGCCTCTTCCAAGACTGGTGAGGGCATAATGGCTCAGAGCCTGAGCTCCACTGAAATCTTATATCCCTCATTTCCAACAAATTGTTGTTGGAAGAAAGGACTGCATCTGAAAGAATTAGAAGCTGCTGTTAGTGAGGAAGCTAAGATTTGAACCGGCGATATTCCAGCTCACATTCTTCACCATTATGCCCATCATAGCAGCCATAGACGGCCATTATTGAGGTTACTGAAGTGACATATCAAGAAGTGCCCTTAACAAGTAAAGCTCTCCAGAAAACCGTACAGCAATAACAACACTTAGTATTTTTTGTATACTCAATGTAAATATACATCCCATCCATTACTGCAGTATTCATTTCTGTACAGGTATTTATATCTTGTTTCTCTCTCAAGTTGGAACCAACGTAGCTTACAACAACATCCTCCCCTCCTCCACTTTATCCTCATAACCACCCTGCAAGGTAGGCTAAAATGGAAAAGAGAGAGAGAAACTGGCCCAAGGTCACCCAAGCAAGCTTCCACAGCAGAGCAGGGATTTGAACCTGGGTCTCCCAGGTCCTAGTCCAACACTCTATAACTACTGTTCCACGCTGGCTTTTGAAAATCTGTACAACTGGCCGGGAAAGAAGACTAATATTATCACCCTCATGGAACCAATGGTGACCGAAGCGGAAAGAGAGTGGCACGGCTGAGATGCAACCTGAACCAGCAACTTCCCAGACCACTAACTCCACTGCACCAGCCATTCAGTAGTACTGTTCATTAACGAACCAACATTGCTGGTGCATGATGCCTCTCTGCGTTTACCATGACTGAGGCCTCTTTTTAGGCTTCCGGCTGCCCGTCTTTTGGGGCAACATTCAACGACGCTTGCCTCATCTTTAGTAACTGACCACACCACGGTTCCTTTCCAAAGTGGCATGGCTAGACAGGCTTTGCTTAGTGCACAGACATCACTCCCACACAGCCACAGGTTTCCCGCATGGCCATGGCCATCTGTGATCAAGGCAGACCTCGTTCTCTCTCTGGCACATCTGTTTCTATGCCTTGAAATTTAGTCCATGTCTACAAATGACAAGGCGACCTGGTAGTCAAAGCTGCACTCAACTGTATACCAAATCAAGGTGTCAGCACTGGGGAATGATCAATAACTTGGAAGATATTACGGTGAAGAATTGTGGTGGTATATAGCCTTGAAATGAGTGATCCTGCAAGCCTTTACACTAGCTGTACTCTGTGGCTTGCAAAGAGCCACAGTCACAATTACCATCAACCCAAAACAGCTATATTTACTTATTTGCCTGGCATTAGGCTTGCACCTCAGGGAGTCTTGCAGCTTGCCCATTCATTTGCCTGCAGCTGTTCTATGGTTGGAACCACCTGTCAACCAAAAGCCCTAGTGGGCAAGGGCCATGCCCACTTTCCTGAAACATGGGACTGGTGCCACATTGGGGAACAGTACTCAGAAGAGCTGTAGCCGACATGTCTAAGAGCTACATGTTGCTCCCAAGCTACTGAGTATCACTGCTTACAGGGCTATTTTTGGGCAGGAACGCACAGGAACGGCGTTCCGGCTGGCTCTTGAGTTGGCCACGCCCAGCAGGACTCATTAGCATAATAGGCCACACCCAACAGCAGAAACTCATTAGGATTGGCTACATTAGGGGTGTGTGGCCTAACATGCAAAGGAGTTCCTGCTACAAAAAAAGCCCTGGGTTTTGAAACAAGGTAAACAGAATAACAAGCAAAAGGTGGGTGTGGCTGGATGACCACACTTTTGGTAACATGGGGGTGCGGCCTAATGGGCTAATGAGCTGTGCTGTCAGGGGTGTGGCCTAATATGCTAATGAGTTTCTGCTGTTGGGTGTGGCCTATTATGCTAATGAGTTCCTGCTGGGCTTTTTCTACAAAAAGAGCCCTGCTGCTTAACACGGTAAAGAAACTTACAGCTGATTTGAATATGTCAGTAATGTTTAGGACAGTGGTCTTCAATTTATGGGCTGGGACCCTCAGGAAGGTTGCAGAGCCTCACTGAGTTTCAAGCACTTATAGAGCCGCCATTTCTTGCTGCTTTTTCTGCATGCATATGGATAGCTGTGGTCTTCAATTTATGGGCTGGGACCCTCAGGAAGGTTGCAGAGCCTCACTGAGTTTCAAGCACTTATAGAGCCGCCATTTCTTGCTGCTTTTTCTGCATGCATATGGATAGTTAACTGGGAGAATTCTTGATTCTTGGCTTGTCCTTCAGGATGGGACAGGATGGGACTGTACAAAATCTGGCACTCTCATACCCCCCCCACGACCCCTTCCCC
>NW_015161997.1:361052-371304 GCF_001447785.1 Gekko japonicus | reverse complement strand
CGCACCATTCGCACGTAGCGTTCGACTCCCGCCTCTCAGCCAATGGAATGGCAGCAGCCTTGAGCGGCAGCCGGCCAGCCAATGGCTGACGGAGCGCATTTTGTCTCTGCTCAGTCTTGCGCTGCGTCTTACTCAATTATATATAAGGGAGAGATGATCCAGCACCAAGTCAACTCCCACCTAGTGGTTAATAACCTGAATCCAGACAAGACTGGATGGAGCATCTGACCCCTGAGATGGTAGTCAACTTGTTGGGAATGGGGCTGCACACACCTTTAAAGATCTGCTTTGCAGGCTAGGGGTGCTGGGAAGTTCAGCTCAGCTTCTGACTATATTTTTCCCTTTCCAAATTTGGTTGGTTTACCAGATGCAGCTGCTCCAGGAAGAGGAATAGTTCTTGCCAGAGCCATCTACGTTCTGGTAACAACCAGGGTTAATTACCATAATACGTCGTGCATAAGATTGTATTTGAAACGCCTTTGGAAATGTCAGGGTTCACAGTACAGCGGCTGGGTTACCCAAGACCACTATAAGGACCATAAGACAGCCGCAATGTTCCCTCTAAGCTGTGGAGTCCTGTGAGCAAAAATTCTATTTTCTGAGCTACCGGCATTAAAGTTGTGAGCAAGCGATTTGGCTACGGCATAAATTAGTTTGCTCCGGAGCCCTCCTTCCTGAGCTAAGACAAAAATGTGTGAGCCGGAGGCTAAAGAATGGTGAGCTAGCTCACACTAACTCAGCTTAGAGGGAACAGTGGACAGCTGTACTAAAGCATCTCCACTGGGCTAAAGTGCTGATTTGGACATTAATCGTGCCACCCTAAGGAGGTCAACTCAGAATCCTAACTCAAGTCTATTCAGTGGGCTTTCTCCTAGGAAAGCATTTTTAGAATTGCACTGTTAAAGTGCAACATGGTGAGGGATCAGATATCCTGAATCGCCTCCTCCCACACAACTCACCTACAAGGTGAGATCATCTTCTGAGTTTAGGCAGGTGGTGACTGGGGAGAGAGCCTTTTTTGCAGCTGTATGCCATTATGTCACTCACTCCTAAGGGAGATTCCCCTGGTGCCCTCTGTGTTAACATCTATGTGCCAATTCCCACCTCTGTGCCACTTGTATCTGGCAAGGAGGATAGCTGAGATCACTAAGATCTGTGGGTAAAAATTTGCATCCTAGTCAGAAAAGGCTAGGCATGTACAGGTTTTCTGGCAGGAAATTCTGTTATCTCATCGGTGAAGTGTGGAAATATCTTAGGAGTGGCAAGTTGCCCACTTGTCATAGCAGGCAGTCAGCAGCACTGAAAGCTGCTGCTTCTTTCTTTCCAAGCACAACTGCAGGGAATTTGTGAGGTCTGGTAGAATGGCAAAATTAGTCTTTGACCAGATTGTGAAGAATACTTCAGATACCATCTCAGAACATTCTAAAATAGAGTGTCCAGTTCTTGCACTGGTATGAACATTAAATCACTAAGTGACAGACACAAAAAATTGATCACACAGGGACGATCCAAAGACAATATCTAGGCTTGGAGACTGAATACTCTAAGCAGAATTTTGTAGACTTTCCCCACTTTTACAACCTTTGATGCACACCTTTATCAGAACAATGTGTTGTATCTGGAAAGCACTTCTCAAGTTCCCTTCCCTTTAACTTTTGAACACTTATCCGTCATAGGAGATGGCAATAGGTGAAGCTTGCCAACAGAAACAAATTAATACAAACAACTATCCATGGTCTGAAATATATTATTTTAATTAAGCGCAAATAGAGCAATTACATTGCAGTATGCTATACATTTTTATCCACTGCACAATTATGTAATATCCGGCTAGTGTAATGGACAGGCCAGAAGACACTGGTGCTCATTTAATAATACTGTACAGGTTCAGAAGAGGATAAGCAATGCCTGGTACCTTGAGTCTGTTGGAAGGGCTAATACTATAGAAACAGCTGCAGTCAAAACAACACCTGCAGAACGCAAGACCTGCAGAAATTCTATTAGTTATGAGGATTAGTAAAAATATTTGCAACTGCCTGAAGCACAGTAGAAGCAAAGTTGAGTGGACGCTCCAATGCTGGATCTATGCACCAAACACTATAATAATTATGACTTTCCATGCAGAAAGAATGTAATGGCAACAGAAATTCTGTGAAAAAGAAGAAAAACTACAACTATGTACTTGTCAAACAATTTTCTTGCAATAAAATTAGTGTAATATTTATCTTCTGAATTATCTCTGATAATATTTTCATTATCTTGTACTTTTGAAAAAAGTACAAACTTCAACATAGAATCTTTGTTCCCTGGTCCTAGTAAAGTAAGATATGCTGTCTACCTGCTCAGAGCCAAAGGTGAATGTAGATTTAATTTGCACAGCTCTCTCTCTTCCCTCTCTGCATATTTCCCATCTGACGTTTACCTTTGCAAAAATGGGAATGGTTATGCCTTGATCCCACAGTCAGCCATGCATCTCTTTTTAAATGAAAAATGCAGGCAGTCACGCTGGGCCATTTAGATATAATCTAAACATAGAAGGCAACAGGTACTGTAGACCTGTCTCTGATTAGGGCTGAAGACAGATAAAACTAGTGGTGGCATTTATATTTTCAAAGGCCACTGCTTCTCTGGGCCAAATAAAATGATGGGCCCCTCATCCACATCTTTATCCCAATCGTGTAAGACGGAGGTGGGTGATGCCTTATCTGAACAGCGAAAGGAGCACATGGAAGACGGGAGCAGAATCTTTCCCCTGTTTCTGCATCTTACTTCCCTGCAGCGAGTTCCCCCGGGGACTCTTCTACTTCCCAAGTTCCAGCATCGGACTTAAACTGAGAAGGGGAAAAGTACACATAGCAGAGGACTAAGGGGGAGTAAGGCACCGGAGTGGGAGTGATGAGTTCAGTGCTCCATTTATTTTCAAATATGTGACAGTAGACAATAGGTGAAAAGATGCATGCCATCTACTTGTCTAACTCAGCCCTTAATCCCAGTATACTATGGTGCCAGTGGAGAACTTTTTTTACAAGGCACAGACTACCATGATTTGACTGTCATCAGTGGATTGGATGCTATGCTTCCATTCCACTGATGGCAGAGACTTCCTGCGGCTCCAAGGGAACATGCCTCTTTGGCCAAAGGAAGGCTCCACCATCAGTGGAATGGAAGCTGAGGACCGAAACCAATTTCCTGACTTGCTTTCTGAGGACTCATACATACAGGACATAGGGGCTTCCCCAACACGCTTTACCAGTAATATCTTTTGCCTCTTCTCACATCCAGGCTGAATAAGAGGCTCACAAAATCTGAAAGCTAGTTTAACTGCTTTGTGAGATATACTAACTTAGGCTGCTTGGATATTTCCCCCCTCACATTTTTAATGCACTGGCCAAAGGATTTGGGAGCCTCTTTTTTCTATGTTAGTTTTCCTGGTGAAATTCTGTGAAATACTTTTTTTTTTTTTTTTGGTTAACCATTTTGTATCCTACAAGTTTAATTTTTCTGGGATACCTCAAATGTTAGTTAAGTTTACAAGTTTAAGAAATGTGGAAGGTGCAGGCTAAGTCCTTGTTTTAGGCCTGGCACGTTCATATTTTTGGAGCTCCTTATTACTGAGAAACCTTTTCTGCATCTAACTTGGCATCACCTATTCATCAAAGACTCTTGAATAGCAGTCCCCCCAACCCCTTCCACGCTATACAGAGAACCTCTTTTCAAACAGATATTGCATGAGATCTGCTGCCTGAAATCTAAAAGCTCACTGGGCATGCCAGAGCCCCCGGGCAAGCCTAAAGTAGCTCTCTGGATCCTGGCCACGGTTTTCAAGTCCTTTCAATCTTTCATTCAGTGTACAAGCCCGTATGTATGAAAAAAACCCGAACCCTGCTAGCTATCCACCCAGTTTTTTTCACCAGTTAATTTTCTATTAGCAGAATAATAAATGAAAGAGGTTGTTTTGCTGGTATAAAGTGGCAGAACATGAAGGGATGGACCACAGCTGAATCAGTTCTGATGACACCATTGGCAATCTGTCCCTGGATTTCACATGACTGTGAAGAAGAAGCCAGCAGATAGGCAAAACCAGAGGTCAGGGGCCAACAGACACACGCAAGTGTGAGCCTAGATAGAGGAAGAAAGTCCTCCCTGTTGATCATTCCATTCTTTAAAGCCCCTTTTACTGCAGGCCTCGACAAATTTTCTTTGGCTGAATGAGCACGCCCAAAAATTTAGGAGCCAAACTTATTTTTCAGCTTCCAAGTTCTTGTGTTTTAATGACCAAATTTCCTACAATGCAACTACATTGCAACTTCGCTGGATGTTTTCAAGTGGAGGCTGGACAACCATCTTTCGGGTATGTTGTAGGGCTATCTTTCGGCTGTGCTCCTGCAGAGTGGAAGGGGTTGGACTAGATGACCGGCAAGGTCCCTTCCAACGTTCTATGATTCTAATCCTAAACTAGAGTTGCCAACCTCCATGTGGCAGCTGTAGATCTCCTGGGATTACAACTGATCTCCAGGCATCAGAGATCAGTTCACCTGCAGACAATGGCCGCTTTGGAAGGAGGACTCTGTAGCATTACACCCCATTGAATTCCCTCCCCTCCCCTCCCCTCTCCAACCCAACCCTCCTCAGGCCCCATCACTCAAATCTCCAGGTAATTCCCAACCCAGAGCTAGCAACCCTACCCTAAATTCTCCAGAGTTGCTTGTAATTTTAATGACAAAAGCATTATCATCATCATCATCATCATCATCATCATCATTATTATCATCATCATTAGTAGTAGTAGTATCCCGCCCTCCCCGCCAAGGCAGGCTCAGGGCAGCTAAATACCATACAAATGAATACGGGATAACCCTGGTTGTTATCATCACAACAAAAGGCTACCCTCTAGCTCTAAACCTAGCTCCTCCCTGATTTCCAATAATTTCATTATCGTTTTAAAAAGCCCCCATTTGATTGAATATTGGAGCCAGTACAGAAAGCAAATGGTGAAGAAATGAACTCGTCTACCACCACTGAATAGTGTAAAAGAAACACATAAAACAAGCAGTGACAAGAACTTGATGCAAAACGATAAATAAGCCTCAAGTTAGATCTAGGCAGCTTGTTTGCTACATCTTGGCCAATTCCCCTCCTTACTTCAACCCCCTCATTCCTCATGGCTTTTGTCCATACAGGTCTCACAATCTCAAGCACAGCATTTTGGGTGGTCCTTCCTTTTTGACCAATGGAAAAAATGGCTGGATCCAACCCTTGTACTTCCACTGAGAGCTGCTGGGATATGCTACAATAAAATCATTGCTGAAAATCTAGGCACCACAATGAAATTTCCGGGTGCCATTGTCATCCCAGCTACACTGCTTCAATCAGCCTTGTGTTCGTGCACAGAGATGGTGCAGGTTTATATTTATACAAAATGAATGGTGAATGACCTCCCTACATTTAAATGCAAATGTCGTGGATTAAACATTTGTACATTAGACTGCGTAAATATGCCTAACCTAATTTTCCAAGTGGGCTCGAGATGCTGCCTTTCTATTGATACCAAGACCAACAACCCTCCCCAATGCATAATTAATTAATTTCAGATGCTCTTTCAGCAAAACTAAATATTAGCATAATAGCACTTAGGAATGTTGGTAGATTTTAATTCCACTATCTTAACTATAGTCTTGATGGGATTCATGAAACATGGCATTAAAAAAAACCAGCATAATTTTATTATTTCAATATTTTCTGGTAAACACGAAGGCCAAGTGGGCAGAGCTAGACTTCTCAACAGAAAGGATCCAAGTGCAAATATATTTTATCCTAAGAGACAATTCTCCAAGAAACGTATCTCACTTTTTTTGAACGTTAACTGCTACAATGATTCTTAAAGACTGATTGATCCATATCTGTTTTGAGAATAGTCAAATTCCAATAAGAAATTTCCAGCTCGAGCTTTTAACAAAGAAGAGGAAGAAGAGGAAGAGGAGGAGGAGGAGGAGATTGGATTTATGCCCTGCCCTTCACTTGGAGACTCAGAGCGGCTTACAAACTCCTTTCCCTTCCCCTCCCCACAACAGACACCCTGTGAGGTGAGCGGGGCTGAGAGAACTCTGACACAAACTGCTCTTTCAGGAACAGCTGTGCCAGAGCTTGGGACTGACCCAAGGTCACATCAGAAGGTGCAAGTGGAGGAGTGGGGAATCAAACCCGGTTCTCCCAGATTAGAGTCCGCACACTTAACCACTACACCAAAGACTCGGCTCAGCACATTTTTATTACCTATCGTCTGAACAACCGAAGTGACAGCTATTATGAATAATTAGTTTGGGCTGGGTAAACCAGGAGAGCTCCATATATGTAGAAAAATACTGTTCTGCAACCTTAAAGGACACCAACTCAAATTCAACTGCACCAACGTACATTGTACAACAAATACTGAGAAAAATTACTTCAGTTCAGGAAAAGAATTCACTCATGTTCCACAGATTTATTTAAACTTGGATCCACTCCCCCCATTTCCCAAGCTTGTAATCAATACAACAAACCCACAAAACAACCAATCCCTCAGAAAAAAAACCCATTGCATATTAAAAAAAACCCCACACAACCACTGCCCAAATCTTCTCACCATAATTCAAGCTCTATTAAAAGCCCAGGCAAACAATCCTTATATGTGCTCCTCAACACATGAAGACACCCTCCTCACCTCTTCCAGCAAGTCATTCAACAGAGTGGGTGCATTAACATGAGGAAAAAGTGCAGGAACTAGAGGGAGCCAAAGGCACAACTCCTAGGCAAGGAGATGGCAAGGTGAACCTGACCTTAAAAGTGTAACTGACAGACAAGTTTCTACAGGGAAAGGCAGTCCGGATATATAGGTCCCAGATCCTGAAGAGCTTAAATCGACAGCTAGGTCTGCTACCCCACTACCGCAAAACACCATCAGCAGATGCAGTCTGACATTTTTGTGCTTGCTTACAACTCAGCAACAGCCAGGGTTATTTTTGGGCAGGAACACACAGGAACGGAGTTCCGGCTGGCTTCAGAGTTGGTCACGCCCACTACAGCAAAACCTCTGCGTGTGTGGCTATAGAGGGAAGGCCTGGAGAGCGACCCCCCCCCCCCGGTGACTCCAAGGTGGGTGGGCCAGGGGGGGGCCCTGGAAGGATCGGGGAGGCATTTAAATGACTCCCCGTGCCTTCCGTGGCCTGTCCAAGGGCCAGCTTGCCCAGGCACCCCGCAGTCGCGGGGTACCCAGGCAAGCCAAGGGAAGGCATGAGGTGTGGCCTAATAGGCTAATGAGTTTCTGCTATTGGGTGTGGCCTATTATGCTAATGAGTTCCTATTATGCTAATGAGTTCCTGCTGGGCTTTTTCTACAAAAAAAAGCCCTGGCAACAGCTATGCTTTCTCTTGCTCTTTTAGATCCAGTCTTCTTTCTTGGCACAATAAAGTGTTTCATAAGAGGGGATATATATGAGCAGACTGCCCACCAGAACGCAAGCCAATGCAAGAAGCACTGACAACCTGGAGAATGTAGTATATACCTAAAACACCAAGTGAAAGTGTCATAGCTGCATGCTGGCCCATAGCCATAGTCGAGCATTTGGGGTCAGAGCCCCCCCCCCCCGAACCCTGCCCCCCCACCTGAGGATGCCAGACCCCCCCCCAACCCCCAGTCTGCCTAGCCCATTAGCAGCAGCAGGGCTGGGGGGGGGAGGGAAGGCGCCCTGAAGCTTCCGGTCAGTTTCACTTGGATGGATCAGCTGTTTGGTTTAACAACTGATGGAGGGGAATCAAACTGACCAGAAGCGGCAGGGCAGCTTCCCTTCCCTTCCCTAGCCTCTCCACAGCATCTGGGAGGCTGGGGAAGGAAAGGAAAGCTGCCCTTCCACCAGTGTTCCCTCTAAGCTGAGTTAGTGTGAGCTAGCTCACAGTTTTTTAGCCTCCAGCTCTTACATTTTTGCCTTAGCTCAGGAAGGATGGGGCTCCAGAGAAGACTAATCTATGCAGTAGCCAAATTGCTCGCTCACAACTTTAATGCCAGTTGCTCACGAAGTAGAATTTTTGCTCACAAGACCCCAAAGCTTAGAGGGAACGTTGCCTACCACTTCTGGCCAGCTGCACTCCTTGACCAATAGCTGTTAGATCTAACAGCTGATCAGAGGGGAGTGAAATACAATTCAGGTTTGAAGAGCTGCAATTCGTGTTTATTTTATTTTTTATTTGATGTTGTGTCTGCCCCACAAGAAAAAGATATGCCTCACAAGCAAAAAAAATCCTGGCTAACAGGCCTGCTGACTGCATGGAGCCCAAATTTTAAGTGAGCACAAACACCTCAGCTGTACAACCGCACTGCTCAAAAGGAACAGAACTTACGGCGGCGGCCTCAACTGAAAACACCCATGTTATTTCAAAGCATGCATGAATTCGTAATGCCTTAAACTCTTCTTTCAAATGGAAGGCGTTCTTTAATTTTATTTGAAATAAGATTTCAGCCCCATAGGTTTGCAGGTGCAAGCCTCCCTGAACAGACCTGCTTAGAATCACTTTCTCATTCTCGCAAGCACTCCAGCCTCCTAAACCACATCTCCACAAAGTTATGATCTGTAGTTTCTGAACATGCTAGGAAGGTCAATCCAAAGCCTCAGGGTGGGGTGGAAGCCCTTCTCCTAAAATTAGATGATTTTACCTTGTGTAACAAGACTACCTGAAGCACAGCCTGGTCTGATTATGGTAACTGATGACCACTGTTCCCTCTAAGCTGAGTTAGTGTGAGCTAGCTCAGTTTTTTAGCCTCCGGCTCATGCATTTTTGTCTCAACTCAGGGAGGTGGGCTCCAGAGCACACTAATTTCTGCAGTAGCCAAAGTGCTCACTCACAACTTTAATGCCAGGAGCGCACAAAGTAGGATTTTTGCTCATAAGACTCCACAGTTTAGAGGGAACATTGCTGATGACAGAGTTCATATAGGGAGACACAGTCCCTAGGAACAATACTAAATATCCCAACAGAAGAGCTTTCAGCACAGCAATCTGATTATTCTGATATGTTACTTTGGTAGCACGCTCTGTTCATCTTCCGAAGTAGGTGTTATGGAACGTGTCATCCAAATGTCCAGCTACAGTTTGGAGTTTGTAGGTATTATAAACACTGCGAGGCATAATGCCGGAGTCACTGGCAAATGTTCACATTTCAAAGCAGTAGGAAGGAAACACAAACGTAGCAGGACACATATTCTCTTAAATCAGTGCAAATGGTCCTTTAAAAATCACACACACACACGAACACACATGAAGCTGCCTTATACTGAATCAGACCACTGGTCCATCAGGTTCAGTATTGCCTATTCAGACTGGCATCATAAATCAAAATGTGGATTTACTGAGTTCCCATTTGCAACTTCTGCAGGAGCTGTAACTGGGAATGAGTGGAGATGCTACACCAAACTTTTTTGTTTCCTGCCAAGTTGCAGCCAACTCCTTGGGGCTTTCAAAGCAAGAGGTGGTTTGCCATTGCCTGCCTCTGCATAGCAACCCTGGTATTTCTTGGTGGTCTCCGATACAAACCGTAACCAGAGTCAACCCTGCTTAGCTTCCAAGATCTGTTGAGATCAGAGTTGCCCGGGCTACCCTGGTCAGGGCACACCGAGCTATAGGCAATAGAAAAGATTTTAGAAATTATACAACTTGTTCTTACAGGACAACAAAACGAGAAGCAGAAATTCCACATTAACTCTGCAGAGTCAGCAGTTTTGTCACAACTGTTGCACTTGGAAATAGTTCAGCAGTTCTTTGCATCGTCCCCTTGCTTATTTCCATCCCATTACAGAGTGGGTAGAAGGGAAAGACCTTTAAACTTTTTGTGTTTTTGAAACGGTAGAGAGCAGAATCAAATGGACCCAACAATGGCATGGCTGCTGCCCTAGTCGCTTCCTGGTGGTCTGTATTCAGTAGCACCTAAATTGGTTGGGAATTCTTGAGTTTTTCAACCAGAAGGGGGAGGGGGAGGAGAGAAGGACAGAGAAGGACACACAGAGAGAGATGTATAACATTTGTTTTGTTAACTGGCAAGAGAATGTGCATCAGTCAAGCCTGATTTATATACTCTTGCTTGGCCTTCTGCTCATGACTGGTCATAAGAACATAAGAACATAAGAGACGCCAATTTTGGATCAGGCCAAAGGCCCATCCAGTCCAACACTCTGTGTCACACAGTGGCCAGAAATACCAGTGCCATCAGGAGGTCCAGCAGTGGGG
>NW_015161997.1:312269-359683 GCF_001447785.1 Gekko japonicus | reverse complement strand
CCGGAGCAAACTAACGCGCAACTGCGCAATCAGGCTTCGGGTTGAGGTCCCGTCGAGCTCCCGTGGTTAGGGGGGAGGTGCTGATCACACAACGCAGCAAAAAAGCGGAGCAGAGCGGCAAACAGGGTTGTGTTTTGTTTTTAAAACTGAAATGTGTGCATGCTCCGTTGGGTGCTTGTGCGCATCCGTGGAGACTTGGGGGGGGGGGAAACCCTTTTTGCAAGGGGACATGGGCGGGCACCGGAACTACCACCGGAAACGCGATCAGACGCCTGCCTTTGCCCCCGGTTTCCGGAAACTAGTACCTCCGAGGTACTAGTTTTTTACCCCGCATCTTCGGCAGGAAGCCTCGGGTGCGCCACGGGAGCTCTACGCTTCCCAGATGTGGCGGTGAGATCGTGCCCAGAAAATCTGCCTATCTTCCGTCTCTCTAGCGTGCCTAATGCTCCGGGTGACCGGGGCCATTGTCTTTTTGTAGGGTTTACAAATAAAATTAAACAGGCCCAATCTCTGTGTTCACATTTACTCATCTGGTTTTGGATTACAGCTCAGTCATTTGGGCACTTTAAAAAGCTGAAATGCTTTGATTCACTAAAGAATCTTTGGTGATAAAATTAGTTATGCGGCAGTTTGATAAGTCATACTCTTTGCCAATAGACTAGGCTGAAGGCCCTTTTCAATTTATCCATTGAAGAACCAACTGCATATAATACAGTAATTTGTCAAAATCTCCTATTAAACTGAATACAATGCTCCTATATTGGTGCTGGGGGGAAGTATATTGATCTACAGTGGTGATGAACTACCAACCCTGTCAATCCAAAACCAACATGAATTGTAGATCGGCATGTTGGCCCATAGAGAAAAGTCCAAAAAAACCCCCAAACCAACAGAGAAGAGAGATTGGATTTATACCCCACCCTTCACTACCCGAAGGTGTCGCAGAGCGGCTTACAAATTCCTTTCCCTTCCCCTCCCCACAGCAGACACCCTGTGAGGTAGGTGGGGCTGAGAGAGCTCTTGACAGAAACTGCTCTTTTTCAAGAACAGCTCATTATCAGAAGGTCATCCAGCCAGTTCCGGTTCTCCCAGATTAGAGTCCGTGCACTTAACCACTACTTCAAACTGGCAAACAGGAGCATAATACATAATAATATTTGCCCAAATATATATGTCTTACAAATCTTCTGAATGATGCTCAGGCCAAGGGTGAACTTTCAAGAGAAGTAACTCCATAGGTACAAGGCAACCTTTGAAATCATCCTTCTAAAATCCCTTTCTGCCTGTATAAAAATACCTCTTTATCAGGACCAAGCGAAATATCAGAGAACTGTGACTGCAAGCTGCAGTTTGCAGAACTCTTCATTAAGCTAAATCTTCAATACGAAAGGAGAAAAGGGAGAGAAAGAGCCTTGTACTTAACAATCCAGCATTTCAGACAAAAAAGCATTCCCTAAATTGACTTTGGCATTTTCTTTGTATAAAATGTATGGTTTCTCTTCAGATTGCAAGTAAGTATAAAATGTTGCCTGGCTTTGGTAGTTCTGACTCCCTTCTTTTTTTTTAATAATGTTTGTGCATTGTTTTATTATTGCTGGTGTCTATGTTGTGGTGGTAAACTACCATTTCTATAGTGGAGGAGACACGCATTTAAAAAACAAACAGATAACTTGAGAATTGCCATGCCGTGTCATATTCCATGCGCCATCTAGCACTGCTTTATGGCTGCCAACATAGCCAATCAGTAATAAGGAATGCCACATGCAATGCCGGGAAAACAGGACTTCTAATATTCTACCATGGACATTTTAAAATGTCATTACAACTGTTCGCCGGCTTGTCCTGTGATCGGCACCTCTCCCTTGCCATGGAACCTCCACGGTACCTCCACAGGACCTCCACAGGAGGTCTGATCGCGTAACTGTGCAGTAGTTTGCCCCAGGGCAAACAGCCACGCTTCTCCTCTGCAGTTTCCTGCCCGTGTGACCGGGGCCTTTGTCATTTTCTTTGCATAAAATGTCTGGTTTCTCTTCAGATTGCAAGTAAGTAAAAAATGTTGCCTGGCTTTGGTAGTTCTGACTCCCTCCATTTTTTAAAAATAATGTTTGTGCATTGTTTTATTATTGCTGGTGTCTATGTTGTGGTGGTAAACTACCATTTCTATAGTGGAGGAGACACGCATTTAAAAAACAAACAGATAACTTGAGAATTGCCATGCCGTGTCATATTCCATGCGCCATCTAGCACTGCTTTATGGCTGCCAACATAGCCAATCAGTAATAAGGAATGCCACATGCAATGCCGGGAAAACAGGACTTCTAATATTCTACCATGGACATTTTAAAATGTCATTACAACTGTTCTTCTTGCTGCTATGGAAACAGCGCAGAAACCAGGAGGGTTCCTTTAAATTTATCACAGTTGTACTAAAATCTACTTTTCCCCATTGGAAAACAATAATTAAAGTAATTTCCCCCACTTTGGAAATCTTAAAATTTGTGCACAGTGTAACAGATTAATGTTGCCGTGAAGTATTAACCACTCAGAAATATCACTGAAAACTGCAGCCTAAAGCAGTAAGTACCAAAAGCCTGTATGCTCTATATAGGTGTCTAAAAGTTTAAGGGGAAATGCAAATATTTTGATCAAGCTGATGTTTTTTGGAAGAATCTGGTCACCAGGTAACGCTGCACAACACATATGGAATCCTTGCAAAAAAGTGTTTGGGAGGTTGCTCGCCCTCCCAGCTGCTATAGCACAGTGCTGAGTTTCCCCGATCCAGTTAAGAGACTGAAAGCAGAGAGGGGTAATGTGAAGCAACTGCCAAGAACTTGTGCTGCATTGCTCTGGGAAACAAGAACAACGGGAAGCTGGCAGGTGCCTGTTGCTATTGGGCTGCCCTGCTGCTGCTTGCCCTGTGTCAACAATGGAGTCGAAAGACTGCAGGTGTGGTTTAATCCCTCTCCTCACAATTGGAGAAAACAACAACAAGCATCAAGTGGTGACCAAAAAGAAATGCTATTTTGGGGTGGGAAGAATTAGATCAGCACAGGTCACCTAAGATGACATCTATTATTTGCATTGCAGGCAGTCCAATAAGCTTTTGATTTTCAAGGGAACTGAAAGCAACAGGTGAATAATACATTATCTTTTCTTCTGGGGATCACATACATGAAAGCAAGTTCTTCACTCTCATCTCCATCACACTAAGCCTTGATGAACTGGGATGTGTGTGAATATTTTAGGAGGCTCTGCAAATAGGATGCACCAAGATAACTCTTTGTCCACCTGTGTTTGTTCTCTGTCTCCAAATACCTGGAAGCCAGCATGACTAGGGAGCAGGGCTGGTTGTCCAACCAACCAACCAGTAATAAAGTAGATGGGACACAGTAGAAAACAACAGAGGCCCCGGTCACATGGGCCAGATATTGCAGGGGCGGGGAGGCATGGCTGTTTGCCCCGCAGTGAAAAAACGCGCGACTGCGCGATCAGGCGGTCCCGGCGAGGTCCCGTGGTTAGGGGGGAGGTGCCGATCACACGGCGCGCCAAAGAAGCGGCGCGGCATGGCAAATGGGGTTGTGTTTTGGTTTTTTTTAACCTAAAGTATGCGCATGCTCTGTTGGGTGCTTTTGCGCATCCCTGGAGAACTCGGGGAAAAAAACCTTTTCGCAATGGGGCATGGGCGGGCGCCGGATGCCACCGGAAACACAATCAGATGCCCGCCCTTGCCCCGCGGTTTCCGGAAACTAGTACCTCCGAGGTACTAGTTTTTTGTCGCGCATCGTCCGCGGGAAGCCTCGGTTGAGCCACGGGAGCTCTACGCTTCCCAGATGTGGTGGTGAGATCGCGCCCGGAAAATCTGCCTATCTTCCATTGCAGTAGCATGGCTACTGCTCCGTGTGACCGCAGCCAAAGACTAGCAAATACTGTGATAAGAAAGTATATTTAAATGCAATTTAAGCAGACAGTTGTCTTAAAGAACAATGGCAAAGAAAGAGTTTTTTTAACAATACTAAGTACAAACAAAACTTGCAACTCAAGTACAGTTATGCACATAAGCGTTCGGACATCTAAGTGTGCAATAGTACAAATTTCTCAAAGAAAAAAGTCCAAAGACTTGTTTAAACATACAAAAATGAAACTATTCATGTTGAACTCAAATTTATTTTGACACAGATTACGGATATTTTCTCTTCGTTTCAAAGTATTCCTTCTTCAAAAATAACAATTCTCTCTTGCATGAAGCAAAGAAATTGACATATGTTATTCAATCCTTTTAGTTTAGGAATCAGACTGTCTGCAAAGTGATCTGATTGACTTGGCTTTAGATCAGAATGTCAGCACCTCATCTATGTGGATTCCTGTACTAAAAGGACTGAATATGTCAATTTCACAGTTACATGCAAAAGAGAACTGTTGCATTTGAAGGAATATTTCGAAAAGAAAAGAAAGCATCTGGAATCTTTTGTCAAAATAATTTTGAATTCAACATTAATAGTTTCATTCTTATGTGCTTAAGCAAGTCTTTGGACTTTTTTCATTGAGAAGTTTGTACGATTGCACACTGTCTCGTCCAAACACTTATGTGCATAACTGTACCTGAGTTGCAAGTTTTGTTTGTACTTAGTATTGTTTTTAAAAAAACCCTTTCTTTGTCATTGCTCTTTAAGACAACTGTCTGCTTAAATTGCATTTAAATATATTTTCTTGATATAGTCTGCACATATTGTCTCGGTATTTGCTGGTCTTTGTTGTTCTCCACTGGTGGCACAGGAGGAGGGTCCTGGACAGTGTTCCCTCTAAGCTGAGTTAGTGTGAGCTAGCTCACAGTTTTTTAGCCTCCGGCTCACACATCTTTGTCTCAGCTCAGGAAGGAGGGCTCCAGAACACACTAATTGATGCAGTAGCCAAATCACCTGCTCACAACTTTAATGCCGGTAGCTCACAAAGTAGAATTTTTGCTCACAGGACTCCACAGCTTAGAGGGAACATTGGTCCTGGATGTAACCCCCTCCGAGCATCAGAGACATCTTCAATGAGCCCTGGAAGCCACATGCTTTCCAAAATCATCCACAGCAAAAGGTTCTACATAATCTCAGAAGGACAGAGGCAGTTTTGTCTTAGACTATCTAGTCCCCTCGGCCAGGTTCCAAGCAAACCAGGTCTGCTCTCTGTCATCCTGCAATCCATTTGAGCCCATACAATGCCCCTAACCTAAACAAAACGGCAAGCATGCCAATAAGGAGCCTTTGTTTATACATTGAGGCCCACATTTATCCCCATGTAAACAGGTGTAGTTTATGTGGTTGTCATTTGTGAAATAATTCAGTTTAAAGTCTTGGAAATAATTTAATTCTTCCCCAAACCCCTTTATTTCTTTAAATTCAACATTAAAAAAAAATCAGAATGTACCTAACTACTTTATGTTCATTACATAAGCTACAGAACGCGATGGGTTTTTTACTCTGTATTACTCATCATGCAGGCTTCCAAAGTAGCATGCTTAGACAATGGGTGCACTTTGGTTTCCATAGTATCACTACTTCCAACCAGTGCTCCCTCTAAGCTGTGGAGTCCTGTGAGCAAAAATTCTGCTTTGTGAGCTCCTGGCATTAAAGTTGTGAGCGAGCGATTTGGCTGCTGCATAAATCAGTTTGCTCTGGAGCCCTCCTTCCTGAGCCAAGACAAAAATGTGTGAGCCAGAGGCTAAAAAACTGTGAGCTAGCTCACACTAACTCGGCTTAGAGGGAACACTGCTTCCAACTGATGCAACTGGAAATGGTATTAACTACCTGTGGCAGCCATTTCTGATCTAGTGTAAAGTGCTGGTTACAATGCTGGGGACATGGGTCAAGGAGACCTGGTTTGAACCCTTGGGGTGTAGGCCCGGAGGTTCACTAGCAGTGCAATCCTCAGCAGAGTTAGATTCTTTTAAGTCCACTGAAGTCAATGGGGCTTAGAAGCATGTGACTCTGTTTAGGATTGCACTGCAGGTGACCTCGTTCAGCCTAACCTATCTGGGCGGGAAGATGGCAAGAAACGTTGTTAGCAATAGGAATAGGGGATGAGAAGAGCGCAGAAAAAGAAAGCATTGTGCGGGACAAGAGTACTCAGTCTCTTCATACTACAGGCAAACTGTTCCAAGCCTGGAACAGTCATTCTCAACACTTTTCAAAACCTATAAGGGCTAGACATTTTTAAAAAGAAAAATCGGTGCCCTAATTATAATATATTCTACACCTTAGGTTCTGCTCTCAGAGACAGACACTTAAAAATACTGTGAGAAATTTGTATTATTTTTAACAGTGGCCAAATGGCCACCTTTTGAAGTCATGTACATAACTGAAGTCATAACTGAAGTCATGAAGTCATAAACAACCTGAAGCTCTACTGGAATGTAGGGATGTCTACTAGGATGAGCTAGTCTATACAAGGCATTCCAAAATGAAGAAATAGAAACTCTAAAAGCCAAGTGAATGTAGTAGATGTATATTATTACACTGACATCTACCAAAATGTTCTCTTTCAGACTTTTACCCTACCAACTAAAACAACAACAACCAGAGAGTCAGTAAACCTCTCAACTAGTGGCAGAAGGCCAAGAAATTGCATAGATTGTTACAGGAAAAGAGAGCAATTCCGATTTCCTCCTCTCTGGTTTGCCAACAAAGAGACCAAGTGAAGCATTTATTTCTCCTAAACCAAACACAGTTAAATCTTGGCCACTCTCCTGCTTTTTCACATTGTTGGTTTTCCTTTAGAAATCCAGGGCAGGTTGTGACAGTTGGCATCTGGGATTCTATTTTTCACTAACAAACCAAACAGGACTGCTATAAATGACTTTAGACTATCAAGAAATAATTTACTATTCGGCAAATGTTTAAATCTACTGTGGGATTGAGGGTACCAGACAGAGAAGTAAAATCAATCAACACAGTTGTGCTGCCAACAATTTGCTTTCGTACCTCAAGAGTTAACATTTTTATGGATTAACCAAAGACACCTGATCCAAAGTTACTAAGTGCATTCCACTTCTGCATTCTTGAATGTTCCTTAAAACCTTACTGGGCTTAAGCCTTAATGAATGCTCTTTGTAAAATCCTTTTCTGCCCCATCAAAAAAGATTTCTAGGTGAAGATGACAGAAGATGCTAGCTCACAATTTTAATGAGTTGTCATTCTAGCCCAATTTCATGGGGGGAGGGACACGAAGTAATTTCATATGAATAGTATTTTCTAAATAGGTACACTTTTATACTGAGTGAAAATGTATAGCAGTGCACTGCACAGCTATACAATGCACTTATATATCCTAGCAACATTGTAAAGCTGCATGTGGAACTCTTCCCCAACAATGCTTTTTAAATATTTGTTTTCTGGGAGTTTCTGCCACCAGCGATGGGGAAAAATATCATTACGTAATATTGCACTATGTGTGGTATAGATATACAAAATCTGTATGCACTGTGGCATTTCGTAAGTATGTCAAACAAAAATAAGGGGATGGGGGGGATGAAAAGGAAATAAAGGAACTGGGAAGCTAGAATTAACTCCAAAGTGGTTCATAACATCGAGGGCCACAATGGGATCATACTGCAAAATGGTGTGCCAGAGCTAATTTGCATATCATTTACATAACCAAAGCAGATGCTGTGCCACAGATGGCTGGTATGATGTACTGATTCTGATATTCTTAGCTCACAAATTTTAACCCCAAAATGTGATCCTGAGGTAGCCTTCTACAAGATGTTCTAATGGGCTTCGGGTGCATGAAATTTGCAAATAATATAACCTGAGCTTGTATTCCCAAGCGTCCTCTTTCTGAACCTTTCACATATTATTGCCAGTATCTCTTCAGAGGTATGGATGCAACCACAAAGTTTTTATCTCCTTCTGAGGATTTTAGAAAAGGTCCAAGTGATGGACTCAATGCTACTGACCCTGCACATGGCTAAGGAGCCAGAGAACAACATTTTAAAAGGATTGGGAAAGATTTGTTCAAGTATATAATGAAAAACAGCCTTCCAAAATACACATATTTATTATCAGAACTAGGACTACCACTTAAGTAACCAGAGTCCATTCGCTGTATAACTTTTACAGTGCCGCCCAAAGCAGTGTTACACCCTTCTAAAACCACTGAAGGAAATAACTTTGCTTAGGAAGGCCCTGTTGGTCAATTTAACTAAACTTCCACATGAGTAAAACAATAATTTTGAAGCAAACCCCCCCCCATGCTTTTCTTTTTAAAAAGCCGTAAGTGTATGACATAGCAGGTACTGTCAGTGTATAATCATTGTATAAACTTTTATTTAAAATACTGCCTTTAAAATAAACCTGCTGCTTGATCAATCACTGGCAACTCTTTATTCAACTGAAATACTTTAAAATGATTTATTGATCAATCAACTAACACAGCCCTAAGAAGAACACAATCCCTGCTACAGATACGTTCACATGCTACTTCTCTCAGAGATGCTTTCCTCTTCCTTTGTTCAACCTGTCATGTGTTTCTTGATAACCCCCCCCCCCTCTTGTTCCTTAGGAACTTCTATGTAGCACCTGAACTGAAATCTGCATTTACTGAAAATAGATGAATCTTCAAGGAGCCTATAAAGCAGCCCATTTGGATTCCTAGGCTGCCTCATCCTGGAGGCTAAGGGCGGATCACAATTTAAACGAAACACGTAAGTTAAAGGGTTCAGCAAAATCTGATATCAACCAAACAGTACAATACCCTGGAAATCTAACCCTGCTTGCTGAGGCTGTGTCTGTGTATGTGTTAAGTGCCATCAGGTCGCTTCTGACTTATGGCAGCCCTACGAATTAATAGAACAAATTTCAAGTGCAGTGGCACCTTTAAGACCAAGAAAGTATTATTCAAGGTATAAGCTTTCGTGTGCAGGCACACACCTTCAGATATACTGAAATGGAAGTGACCAGTCCGCTTGCGGGGAGGGCGGGGTAAAAATACTCAAATAAATAAAATAAAATAAAAATACATATAGGTAAGAGGGTGAGCAACAATTAGCATATAGCATAATAAAGTTGGTTAACAGATGCAAGGACCAAACTGGAATAACATCCTTTTTTTTGTGATATAAACAAAGCTTGTTATTCCAGTTTGGTCCTTGCATCTGTTAAGAACCTTTATTTTGCTGTATGCTAATTTGCTGCTTGAATAAAACTTTGTTGGTCTTAAAGGTGCCACTGCACTCAATCTTTGTTCTGCTGCTTCAGACCAACAGGGCTGCCCACCTGAATATGAATTAATGACCTCCAAAACATCCAACTGTTAACAGTCTTCTCAGGTCTTGCAAACCGAGAGCCAGAGCTTCCTTAATTGAGTCAATGCATTTCATGTTGGGTGTTCCTCTTTTCCTGCTGCCTTCAACTTTTCCTAGCATCACTGTCTTTTCCAGTGAGTCTTGTCTTCTCCCTGAAGCTTGCCCAAATATATATGTCTTACAAATCGTCTGAATGATGCTCAGACCAAGGGTGAACTTTCAAGAGAAGTAACTCCATAGGTACAAGGCAACCTTTGAAATCATCCTTCTAAAATCCCTTTCTGCCTGTATAAAAATGGAACCATGAAAAAGAATTGATAACAGAAGAGGGAGGGGCTTCTGGGATAGGAAGCGTTCAACTATATATTGTGGAAACCCCAAGCATGTAAAGTTTTATACGTCAAAGCTAACATTTTGAATTGTGCCTCGAAGATAGCGAGACATCACAGATGCTGAAGCAATACTACGTCAATGTGTGCGGATTAACCTGGTTGTGTCAGGAAGTTGGATCATCACATTCTGCAGCGGCAGGAGGTGCTCAACCAGATTCAAGTCATGAAGATCCCTGGGTGACTGGGCCAGTCCCTATCTCCCTGCTTAACTTATCTCAAAAGGTACCAAATGTATATATTCAAACACCCTGAGTTTCTTAGAGAAAAGCTGGGATGACAATACTCCCAAAAGCAGGCCTGGGTACCACATGCTTGGTGATGATAAAGACAAATCTCACCGTACCAGATGGAAATTGCTTTAAAGCCACTCCTGACCACCTTCACAACCCAACAACTGGTTTAGAGTGAATCCCCTACAAGCAAGTAGCCCTGGCACTGTAACCACACGAGGAAAACACTTGTTTGAACAGAACTCTGCACAAAGACAATGGGCAGCTGTTTCTGTAATTATCATGACCCTTTCCCCAGTGGTCACAATCGCACACACACGCAAACCAGCTGTGGTTGTACCCAGGCATAATCTAGTCAACATAGGCTGCAGTCACATGGAGCATTAGCCACGCTACAGAGACGGAAGATAGGCGGATTTTCCAGGCGCGATCACAGCGCCACATCTGGGAAGCGTAGAGTTCCTGTGGCGAACCCGAGGCTTCCCGCCGAAGATGCGGGGTAAAAAACTAGTACCTCCGAGGTACTAGTTTCCAGAAACCGTGGGGCAAGGGCGGGCGCCTGATCGCGGTTCCGGTGGTAGGTCGTGGCATCTGGCACCCGCCCATGTCCCGTCGCTAAAAGGTTTTTTTCCCCCAAGTCTCCCCGGGATGTGCACAAGCACCCAACGTCGCATGCACACACTTCGTTTGAAAACAAACAACACAGCCCCCTCCTCTTTTCCATACCCCCCCACTCCTGGCTCGACCTGCTCGAGAGGAACTCTCTGCACCGGGTGGCAGAGGGGGAGGTGCGGGGAGGCGTGGCGGGAGGGCGGCCCGGCTGAAGCTCCTCCTGGAGAGGACCGGACGGAGGACACATTTTGCATTCCTCTGCAGCCCTGGAAGGGGTTAAACCCACAGGGAGCCTTTTGCTAGAGAGGCTGCTTCTTTGCTGCGCTGCAGGATTGTCCTGTGATCGGCAACTCCCCCCAACCACGGGACCTCTACAGGACCTCTACCGGACATCTGATCATGCAGCCGCGCGTTATTTTGCTCCGGGGCAAACAGCCACACTTCCTCCGCACATTTTCCTGCCCGTGTGACCGGGGCCATAAATGGCTTTTCTCAAATGATTGCAGGCACAAGGAAGGGCTGTGGCTACTCGCACACAGGTGGAAACTGAGAGCCTGCGTGAACTGCTCCTCAGTTCAACTGTATTCCATTTTCAGCAATAAAAGATGGCGCACAGCTTACTTTTTAAATCACCCTTTTTTTGTTAATGCTTGTGTTTTATCTCTGTTTATACTACAGACCTCCAGTTTATGTTCCACTTTCCACTTACTCAAGATCACCCTCTAAAAGAAGATGACAACTTAAAAACATCTTAATTGACATTCAGTATTGGAACAGTGACCCCACCTTATGTGAACGCCAACAAAACAATAGTTTCCTCAGTTTCCCAGTATACACACTTATACTCTATCCAGTGCAAAAGGGAAAACAGTCTCGCTGTCTTTCTCTTTTTTTGGGAAGAAGCGCCAATTCTGTATCAAAGGAAACTAGCAGCATTCTCTGGCTCATTCCCAGATACTCTAAAGTACTTAGCTAAAAGAACTGAGAACGGAAAACTGGGATGAGGTGGGTAAAGAAAACAGGATACTGATCTGGGATGGACGGGGTTGGGGTGTAACGCTGTATGGAAAGGACTAACAGTGTCGCAAAGGAAGGAAAACTCCTACGCTATCTTGATAACAATGCACCAACCTTAATTCTGGGAAGAAACAATTTCTGCTGCAGCCAGGAGAGCAATCCCTTAAACGGACCCTGTGGAACCGGCTTAATATTTGTTAGCACAGATGTGTATTTATCAGTTTCCCAACTTCCCTTGATTTGACAGCTCAAGGGGGCTTTGGCTCATCTTATAGTCAGAGACAATCATAAGCCACACAAAATGTAACTGCTGGTAAATGTAAGCAGAACTGTCCTGGACAGCAGGAGCTGGAGACCCTCAGCCACAATCGTGAGTAAGGTCTCTAATAAGGTTCTGATTCTTTCTGTTTTGACCTCGACCAGAGACACCCTTTAAAGCAGCAACCAGCGGTGCTCTGTAACCTCTTGCGAGCATCACAGGAGCATTCACCCCCAACGTATTACTGACAAAATTCATTACTCTTCAACCACCAGTTGTTTGACAAAAGCGACACATCCAACCCCTTTTAAGGACTAAAAGCCCTTGATCTGCAGAGATTTAATGCTTTAAACTACTGGCAAGCCCATCGTATTGAAATAAAAAACAAACTTGCATATTTGCCTTCCCCCAAACCAGGAAACTGACCTTCCTTTAGACTTTTCGGGCTGTTTGCATCAAGGCATTCCTTCTCTTTCAAGGTTTCGATATCTCCCACGGGTAAAATCTCTGGGAAACCCTGTTGCTGTTTCTTGGAGCTATCGATCATGATGAAACCTCCTTTAGAAAGGCACCATCCAGCACAGGAAAGAAACCAATTTGCAAACCTGCAGTGTGCTGCTCCCCTTCCTTCAATGCAGTGATAATTGAGCAATTATGCCTTTAAAGCATTTGAAAGCAGCCATTACCCTTCTCCTTCTCAGCTTGACCTGAAAGTACTCCGACGGCTACAAGTGCTGAACTCTCTGTGATAGAGAAAGGCTGAGGCTCTGTGGAGAGCTTCCAAATCCCACCTCCTTCCCCAGACAAGCCCTCCCCTTTTCAACCAACCCTGGCTTTTTGCTGTACTTTGCATTCAGTAAGCAGCTTGATGGTCAGAATCATCTGACAAACACTGAGTCAAGCAGTTAAAAATAAATCCCAGCAGTTGTGGAAGGAGCAGCATTTGGTGATACCTAAGGCGATAAATGGGTACTGTACTTTCTTTTTTTTCTCTGCTGCCACAGGCTCTGGAAACACACTCTGTTGCCAGATATTTGTTTTACATAATGTCCTCAATAATAATCAAGAAAGTTATCTTTGTAGCCTCAGGGGGAAAGGTGTAGGGGTGGGAGAATAAAGCAGTATCTAGATGCTTGGTTTTTAGAAACTGTCTCTAATAATATTCCATGCATCTGCACAGTTCCCCCCCGAAATGACCTCTGCTAATAATATTCCATGCATTTGCACGCAAGCTCCAGCTCTCTACTTGAAGCACTTCACTGTCCTGGACAGGAGAGGCAGGGTTGGAAAGATGAGAGGGATGTTTCAAGTATTGGTGGCTTTTCAGCCTGGAAGAGAATCCAGGAATTGCGCAGAAGAAAGAATCCCCAAAGCTGCTTGCTGCACCTGCCATGCTTTTGTGATATTACTAGCCAACACACCAATTCAATCCCTGTTCTCAAGAGATATTTGCATGATTCTGTCATACAGCATCAGCAAATATCCCTGTGCTGCTGATTCAAAGGAACTGGAAACCAACAGGGTCTACACTCATGAGTGAAGAGTTCGGTAAGGTACAGGGTCACGCAGGGAGTTAGCCAGATGGAAGCTTTAACACGTGCCTGCAGCATTGTTCCCATTCAGTTCAGACGGAAGAAGCACCTGTCTGGCTACCCCAGAACAGGAGGTGCCCAGCCCAGCTGGGCTGCTGTGATGTCACCCGTAAGTGACCCAATGACTGGCTGGCTCTCCTTTTCCCTCTCCATTCACAGAGGAGCTTCCTGCATGCTATGAATGGAGATGGAGAAGGAGAGCTGAGGAGGCAGGCAGGCAGGCAGGGCAGCGGGCAGAAAAGAGGTGTTATGACACCTATTTCTGCTCACCGTCTGCTGCCCTGGCCAGCGCAGAGCCAGTAAGGCACCGAGGCAGACCATTCTTTAATGGCTCACCCCCAGCACCTCACTGCACCTGCGCCAGCCAGTCCAGCTGCCACGTTGTTACTGATGGGGCTCCTGGGGGTGGGGGAGGGAGGGGGGTCTGGCATCCTCCTGGGGAGGGCTGGGAGGGGGTCATTCATGGGGGGCTCTGCCCCCAAAAGGGTTGGTCCCTTGTTGGATAAGGAGAAGTTGGAGAGTTCCATCCCATCTCTCAACACAGTGAGGTTGGTCTGGGTAGGCCCATCCCCATCCCCTAATGCAGCGAGGCTGGTCTGGACAGGCCTGTCCCATCTGAGGCTGGGCCAGGAGAATGGCTCTCAGGCCATGGTGATCCCACTGTCCCCATGCCTCCCCCTCTCTTTAGGCTGGGATGGTCCTGGCAGGTAGATGGCCCTCAGGTTTGGGAGCCTGGGGTATCAGCAGTTAGACCTCTCCTCTCACAGAGGGGCAGTTTATAGCTTAGAGAGGCAGAAACACCCTTCTTAAAATATCATCTCAAAAATCATAATGCAAGGCACTGCCTGGTCTAAAATGGAACAAAATAGATGCCAGCCAGGTAAGAGCCTGGGAATGTATTCTGGAAGGTGGGTCAGAGTGGCTGACTGGCTAATGGCCCCCTCCATGGCCCAGAGAGATGCAGAACTGTAGGACAATGGGTCTCCCAAAACCTCTTGATTCACCCTTGGACTCATCGTCCAACTTTACTTTCTTTGAACCCACATACCCGAATCAAGCAACACAATCAACTCTCCATTCTATTCACCAAACCTATTAGCTGTCCTGTATGGTACTTGTAGGGTCATTAAGCCTCTCCAAAATCACTGTTCGCCTTAGAAAAACCCATCAAGTTATTGTTTTGGGGGCATCACTTCAGCTTGCCCCAGGGTGCATTTTGCCCTGTATCAAGAGCACCTAGCTACCAGTGCAGTGTCTGTGTTCTTGGACCCATACCCACACCCGCAATCCATTGGGTCTTCTTCTCTCCACAAAATGCTGGTCATTTTGCTGCTGCCTCTGCAGACCTCTTCCCTCCAAGACTGGTAATTATAGCCCTCCCCTGCAATAGCTTTTCCCCTTTCCACCCTGCCTTGGTGTCAGTCATTCATTTTCCAGTGGGCACGTGCACTAATGCGGCTGTCACTGGGCTGCAGGTGAGTGAGACTGAAGGCAAAAAGGGGAGGAAGCAGGCAGGGCAAGAAAACGAGTATGGGAGAAGTAGATGCTATGGGAAACAAAGGTGGGGGTAGGACCAATGTTTCAGTGGGCTAGGAAATATGTAGAAGCAGTGGACAAGAGGACTACAGGAAGCAGGGGTCATGGTAAGATAAAGCAACCCCAGCCAGGATGAGGGAAGGGAAAGCTAGTGGCTGATACTCACTCTAATCAATCTCATCTTACTAGAATAAAGTAAATTAAGGCAATATGAATATTGCAGTTCACTAGAAATGAGCACATGCTGCTGCTGTTGCTCTGTTCTCCTTTAATTCCACGTGGCATTTCTAATGCAGCAAAAAAATTAAATTGCTTGCTTTGTGCAGCAATACTTACCCTCATTAAATCACTTCAGAGCACCTCCTCCTCCTCCTCCTCAGGATTTTTGATCTGCTATTCTCAATGTCAGCAGCCTTTTTATCTTTTCAATTAGTAGCTCAAAGCAGCTCTTCCGTCATCCAACCAACCAGAGTAAACAGGTTTCCTTAATGGTCCCCTGGAATTCTTCGACCGATTCTTGTTACAAGAGGAGATTGCTGTTGTTCTCAGGTCAGTTAATTTTGTTGCCTCTTTGGAAACAAATTGCCCTCTTCTTTACCAAATTCCAGCAGACCTCAAAGAAGTCACCAGATGCACTCCAAAGCACAGCCACAGCACTTAGTATGATATGCCCAAGCCACAAAATTTAGAAAGCTGACAATCCTCTAAACATTCAGTTGACCAAGGTACTCCTAATCCATCTATGCTGGGGGAACTATGCGGTACAGAGGGACTTCTCAATGTCAACAGTAAAAGGATTTATTTTGAAACCACTCAACTATATACAGGCATATTAACAGAGAACTGAAGAATCAAAATAAAGGTGAATAATAAATCGCTCCATCTCTCCCTTCACTACACATACCCTGTCTAGATGGTCTGCAGGGAAGGCACATGACTTGCTTTCACTGGAGGAAGTTAGATTAGCGCCACTCCCAACCAGTGTTCCCTCTAAGCTGAGTTAGTGTGAGCGAGCTCACCGTTTTTTAGCCTCCGGCTCACACATTTCTGTCTTAGCTCAGGAAGGATGGCTCCAAAGCAACTAATTTATGCAGTAGCCAAATTGTTCACTCACAACTTTCATGCCAGTAGCTCACAAAGTAGAATTTTTGCTCAGAAGACTCCACAGCTTAGAGGGAACATTGCTCCCAACATGGCCTCTGCCTCCTGCAGACTCCAGCCGACAGCCTGACTGGCTCCAGACTTCAGGCAGACCGATCTCAATTCTCATAGACCGCTTCCCCCCAAAAGCTCCACTATATCAAACAGCCCTTCCTGCCCAGGAAGTGGCTCTCCCTCCTGCAGCATTCTGGGGCAGATCTCCTCACAGCCTAGATGGACTTCCTGAGCTGCCCTCTGCTGGCTGGAGACAGGAGAGGGGGGGGAATGAGGAGGAGACTAGGCCAAGGCCTACCTCAGGTTTGATAGTCCCCTCCTATCTGGCCCACACCAACTTAAACATAGGCATAAAAATGCGTTTCTCCACACTTCCATTGGCCACAAAAAGCACCCAAACCCAATCCTAGTCAAGAAAGCCTAATACCACTGCAGGAGGTCTAAACTGGTAAACAAAAACTACTCAGAGGCTACTCAATGAGGGAGCTGTTTGTTACAAAGGCCAGCTTTCTTGCCTGAAGTGAAAAGGTCAAAACCTTCAAAATGGCTGCCTCAATATATTTAAAATGAAACCTGTCAGCAGATTATCATCTATTATTTCTAAAAAGACTGAATTTTTTTAGGTGTCAAAGAGCCTCTAATTCTGTGAAGCAGTATCCCACCACATAAAAATAATAAAACTCGTGGGCACTCCATGAAATTGCTGAGCGGTCGGGTTAGAACGGATAAAAGGAAGTACTTCTTCACCCAAAGAGTGAGCAACACATGGAATTCACTGCCACAGGAAGTGGTGGCGGCTACAAGCATGGACGGCTTCAAAAGGGAATTAGATAAGCATATGGAGCAGAGGTCCATCAGGGGCTATTAGCCACAAGGTATAGATAGGGGCTCTGGGGCAAGGGATGCTCTGTCTTCTTGGTGCTTTTGGGGGGGTCAACAGTGGGAGGGCTTCTAATGTCCTGGCCCCACTGGTGGACCTCCTGATGGCACCTGGTATTTCTGGCCACTGTGTGACACAGAGTGTTGGACTGGATGGGCCTTTGGGCTGATCCAACATTGGTGTCTCTTATGTTCTTAACTGAAATGTAATAGCAGAATTTTTAAAAATCTATTTATTTACTCATCGGCCTCAAAGTTACTAATACCATCTAAGCATTTATTGCCCTGACCTGGATGGCCCAGGCTAGTCCAATCTCATCAGATCTCAGAAGCTAACTCGGGGTGGCCCTGGTTAGAACTTGGGTAAGAGATGAAGGAGGTCCACAGTTGCTACGCAGAAGCAGGCAATGGCAAAGCACCTCTGAACATCCCTTGCCTTGAAAACCCTACGGGGTCACCGCAAGTCAGCTGCAACGTGAGGGCACTTTCCATCACCACCAAGCATTTATTATCAGCACCATCAGGGTTCATGGCAGTTTAAAGAAGATGCATCACTGAATACATGTCCCCAGGATCTTACAGTTAAAATGTAATAAATGACGGAAACATTGCAAGTTAATGTCTGAATTGATGTATGACAAAAGTTGAAGAGGTGGGCTGTTCTCAACTCAAGAACAAAAACAAAAACTAGCAGCCTGAACATATACAATGTTAGAAGATGAGCAGGTGAATAAGCCTGAGATGGTGTAGTTGATGTTGTTAGGTCCAGTGATTGTGTTCTCAGGTTGTATGCGGCAGCAAAGTTGGTGTCTGGGTTTCTTGAAGGCTCTGGTACCAATGTCTATGTTGAAATTAGATGCTATATTATTGTGGGTGAGGAGTTGTTTGGGACTGGGGGGCGCTGTCCACGTGCTAGAAAAGGTTCGCCCCCCCCCCCAGTACTTCTGAAAGAGAACTGTCATTATTCAGTAGAGGTTGTAAGTCGCTGATGATGCGATGAACTGTTTTGAGTTGAGAGCTGAACGTGACCACTAGTGGTGTTCTGTTATTACCTCTTTGGGGCCTGACATGTGGTGGTCCAAACCTTATTTTGAGGGGCAGAGGGCAAGCCATCAAACCAGTTCCTTATTCAAATCATCTCTGAAATACAGGCCCCTTGGTGGAGACCCAAAAAGAAGCTCGTGGTGCTGGAACCAGAGTTTGGACCGGGCGCCAGTCTGTGTTGTTGCAGGGGACAGTCTCCAAAGCGTGGTGATGTGTCATTTGGGGTGGTCCAAAGAGTTTTTTGTGTATGCAGCCTGGCCCCAATGTCTGCCTGTGTGACTGTCCTGGGGGCACCGCCCTTTGGAGCAGCTGGCACAAGACCCACGCTTTGGACCAGGAAACAGATAGAACCTCTTGAAGGGGAGAGACCTGTGAACCTGGGGGTGTATGATGTATGTGGTCCAGACCTCATTTTGGGGTTTTCAAACTCTCCTCAGTGTTTTTGGTTGAATTCATGAATAGGTTGTGAATAAGGAAATTAACTTCAGCCTCATGTGGGAAGCATCAAGCATTTAGACTCAGACTATTGACATAGAATTCCTTGGGGGATGGATCAATCAGTTGGATGAATGCACATTCTTGCACTGGCACTGCTCTCCTCCCTGAAAGGATCTTTTAACAGTTTATGGCATGCTCTCGGGGCTTGCAAAGTTAGGAAGGCAAAGCTCTTTGTCAGGCACTTAAGGCCAGAAAGACTGTATCTAAAGACTTGGGGGGGGTTATACTGGTGAAGTTACAAGAATGGCAAGGATCAACGTTTCATGATCCCCAAACACTGGCACCAACGGGACTTATTCTAACATAAACAGAAAAACAGTCTTATTATTTTATTACAATAACATCTTCAGCATAGCCGGAATGGCATATATGTCCCCAAGCAGCCTCCTTCCTCCCATGAGCACAAAATAAATGTTGGTGTAAACTAGATGAGTGACTATAGAGCAAGTCCAGCTGGGTCCCATTATTGGCAATGGAAGTGGCACCAACGGGACTTATTCTAACATAAAAAGAAAAACAGTCTTATTATTTTATTATAACAACATCTTCAGCATAGCCAGAATGACATATATGCCCCCAAGCAGCCTCCTTCCCCCCATGAGCACAAAATAAATGTTGGTGTAAACTAGATAAGTGACTATAGAGCAAGTCCAGCTGGGTCCCATTATTGGCAATGGAAGGCAAAGAACCAGAAGCACAAGCTATTCTATGATAAGCAACGGGAAACTTCCAACCATGCTTAGGGACACTCCTGCTAGATCACAAGAACTGACACTAAGCCTAGTCTCAGGGCCCATCCCCAGTTATCATTATTGGTAGAAAATAACTGCAGCACTCAACAAGCCAAGCCCACAAGCCTGATGACTGAAACTATATCCTGAACAAGTAGAACTTCATGCTGTGAGTTCACTCTCAGACCTGGACATCAAACTAGTGGGTCTTTCCAAGACAGCCTGTGCCTAATCTAACAAGAAAAATGAATTACTTTCACAACTGTTTCCCTATCCTCCTCAGAACAGTTTTGATTCAGAGACATCTGCCTGGCCAACGAATAGGGCTAAAATAGGGTTTTCTGCGGGTAATCTCCCTTGCAGCTGTAGGGGCCACAAAAAGTGTGGCCTTGCACAAGTAGGGGCCACAAAAAGTGTATTAATGTATTAACTAGTGTAAGCCGCCCTGAGCCTGCTTTGCAGGGAGGGCAGGGTACAAATAAAATAAATAAATAAATAGTGGTTAGAGTGATGGACTAGGCTGGGAAATCCTGAAAGCACTGGGTGACCTTATGACTTTCCAAGCCTAATCTACTTTCACAGGGTAGCTTTGAGGACGAAATGGGATAAACGTACTCACCCACCCAATGCTGCCCTGAGTTCCTCAGGAGTATATAAATGTGAGTAAAAAGAACAGAACCTCCACCGCCACCCATCCCAAAAGAAAGAAGGAAACCACATATTTGGGTCAGCTCCAGGGGTCATTTTGTAGAAAAAGAGGTGCAGGAGCTCATTAGCATAAACCATCTCATCCTTTGCCGTCCCCGTCTTCTTTGGCCTTCAATCTTTCCCAGCATCAGGGTCTTCTCTAGTGAGTGCTCCCTTCTCATTTGGTGGCCAAAGTATTTGAGCTTCATTTTCATTATCTGGCCTTCCAGGGAACAGTCAGGGTTGATTTCTTTTAGGATTGACTGATTTGATCTTCTTGCAGTCCAAGGGACTCTCAAGAGTCTTCTCCAGCACCATAGTTCAAAAGAATCTATTCTTCGGCGCTCGGCCTTCCTTATAGTCCAACTCTCGCAGCCATACATGACTACTGGGAATACCATTGCTTTGACCATGTGGACTTTTGTTGGCAGGGTAATGTCTCTACTTTTTCACAATCAGAAGTAGGGGCCACAAAAAGTGAGCCTGCTTTGCAGGGAGGGCAGGGTACAAATAAAATAAAATAAAATAAAATAAATAAATAGTGGTTAGAGTGATGGACTAGGCTGGGAAATCCTGAAAGCACTGGGTGACGTTATCACTTTCCGAGCCTAATCTACTTTCACAAGGTAGCTTTGAGGATGAAATGGGATAAACGTACTCAACCCACCCAATGCTACCCTGAGCTCCTCAGCAGCATATAAATGTGCGTAAAAAGAACAGAACCTCCACCGCCACCCATCCCAAAAGAAAGAAGGAAACCACATATTTGGGTCAGTTCTGAACAACTTTTCTCTCCTTCTCAGTAACTCACCTTCTGATTGGTGGCTACAAGTTATTTGGGTCAATTATATGGTTTTTGGATGATCTCATCCCTGTATCTAAATGGTGTTGAGATCAGTCCTTAGGCTGTAATAAATCTTCTTTCATGATGACCTTTTTACTGCTAAAAAACACAAGGATCCCATAAATCAGCCAAGATTTCCCACCACCTCACATTAACTATTATTTATTAAGCGTGAGAAAAATAAAAACAGCCATGTTGCTGAGAAATGAAAGCCAGCCAAAAAAGGGCTTCCTGGCAATTGCAGAGAAAACAAAAAATGCCCCAGGGACCTATATCCCATTTGGCAGGGTCAATGTAGTCATATACAGCTACACCAGGCTGTTTTGTTTTTTTTAAGTAATTTAAAAACAGAAAGGGGGAAAGAGGAGCATTTTGTTGGCCCAGATATCTGAAATACTCAGATTCAGATTAAACTATGTTTCTAGCAAGTTATTCAAAATTGGTTCTCCTTACTGATGAATAACAAATGTACGTCAAGGACAAATTCTTACAATCATAAGACCATTCCGATAGAGAAACAATTCTATTTTTCTCCCTTTCTTTTTTTCCCTCCGCTTCCATCTCCGTTCCATCCAAAATGGAAAACAGGAAAGATCACAGAAACGTCTACTGAGGCGAGAGCATGCAAACTTTCTGAGACATCCAGAGTGTTTTTGGCAACATTTTCTGCTGTCCAGAAACCAACAGGACAAGTGCACAATTTCTAGTAACTTCAATTAATCCCAAATTTTCCTCGTTTAAATCCATCTAATATAATAATTGGCATACTGCAGAACTGCTGCAGCTGCTTCCTTCATTCTTCCCCTGTCTCCCGAGACCAGGAATGAACAGATAATAGTCAGGATGGAGAAATGAGCAGCAAATTGCTTCTTGTGCAAAAAACAAACGAACTGCATTTTAACCTGCTGCTTCTACTATCTGCAAGGACAGAAGCAGTTAAATCACCATCCTCACAGACAATTTACAACATGTTCCTTTAGCACACTGGGACAAACTGCAAAACCATTCAGCATTACCTTAAATTAAGTCTGAGCTGGCACTTCTGGCTTCAGCCTCTCCAACATAAGCTGTTTAATAGAGGTGTTATTTGAGTATATTAGAATGCCCAACGAAGAGGATGGAAAGGATTTGCAGCGCTGCATATAACCTTTCCCTGCCCAGGCTCTTTCCCAGAAAGTTACTGAGTTTCATACTTACAGAAACCATCAATTTCTTGTAACAACTAATGTCACCATCAATATATGAGATAATAAAACATTTTTTTATCTTTGTGGGATTACCGCCAAGTCTTTGCTAGACCAATATAAAGTGACAGAAATATTTCCAAAGCAAGTTGAAACAGAACAGGCAAAATGCAGATGAGTGCATGAAGCTGTTCCCAAATAGCATTAATAGTAATGTGCAGATTCTCTTGTCTTCTTTAGCCCTCTTCAGGTGACAAACTACCCCCATGTTGCCACTGGTTTACAATGCACTGAGAAGCATCTGCCAGGCATCTTCTCGAGCAACCTGCCACACAACAGTTTTGCACCATGCCTCTGGATACATCATATTTAGGAAGCTAACCCCAGACAAGTTTATTTTATTTAATCTCCTTTAAAACATTTATAAGCCCCACTTTATCCCAGGCAACTGGGACCCAAACAACTTACCATTGGGTACCATTTTCCTGATGCTACCACAGGAACCTATGAGCTAAGCATTGACCACTGGCTCAGAAAAATCTGGAGTAGTCAAAACATGGTCTCCTTGTTAAAAGGACTCCTTATTCTGAACAACTGCAGTAGAAGTCACAAGCTCTTGCTGTGCAAAGGAGCCTCATGTGTGACACCTTCAGAAAACTGTGGTGAGTGAACAGAGGCCTTTCGTCCCTTCAAGCTCAAGATGGCCACTGAACACCACAAAATGTGATGAGAGTGAAGAGTTACAGATTCAGAGTTCCTCCACTCCATTCATATCTTTATTTTCCCTGACTGGACTCTGGAGAAGGATGGTGGCTGGTTGGGGAGGAGGGGGCCACGTTGGTGTATGAGGGGGTAGCCAAAGGTCTTCTCTCTTCCCTAGCCTATTAACATTATTTCTGCATTATTTTAGATTATTTCTGTACACTGCAAAAATTGTAAGTCAATTTCTATATGTTTTGTGCAGAAAAAGTGGTGTATAAATACCTTAAATAATAATAAAAATAAGAATCTTTCCATTCCTGACTGGGTTGGGTGCAGGATAGGGCTTGGGAAGCAAGGAGGGGGACCCAATAGATGTTGTTTACCTTGACTTCCAGAAAGCTTTTGATAAAGTTCCTCATCAAAGGCTCCTAAATAAGCTCAAAAATCATGGGATAAAAGGACAAGTCCTCTTGTGGATCAAAAACTGGCTAATTAATAGGAAACAGAGAGTGAGTATAAATGGGCAATTTTCTCAGTGGAGGGTGGTAAGCAGTGGAGTACCACAGGGATCAGTACTGGGTCCGATGCTTTTTAACTTGTTCATTAATTATTTGGAGTTGGGAGTAAGCAGAGAAGGGGCTAAATTTGTGGAAGACGCTAAATTGTTCAAGGTGGAGTTGGGAGTAAGCAGAGATGGGGCTAAATTTCCGGAAGACGCTAAATTGTTCAGGGTAGTAAAAACCAGGGAGGATTGTGAGGCACTCCAAAGGGATCTGTTGAGGATGGGTGAGTGGGCGTCAACGTGGCAAATGGGGTTCAATGTAGCCAAGTGCAAAGTGATGCACATTGGGGCCAGAAATCATAACTATAAATACACGTTGATGGGGTCCAAACTAGCAGAGACTGACCGAGAGAGAGATATTGGAGTCATAGTAGATAACTCACTGACAATGTTGAGACAGTGTGTGACTGCAATAAAAAAGGCCAATGCTATGCTGGGGATTATTAGGAAGGCAATTGAAAACAAATCAGCCAGTATCATAATGCCCCTGTATAAATCAATGGTGCGACCTCATTTGGAATACTGTGTACAGTTCTGGTCACCACACCTCAAAAGGGATATTACAGCATTGGAAAAAGTGCAGAAAAGGGCAACTAGAATGATAAAAGGGTTTGAACACTTTCCCTATGAAGAAAGGTTAAAGCGCTTGGGGCTCTTTAGCTTGGAGAAACATCGACTGAGGGGTGTCATGATCGAGGTTTACAAGATTATGGATGAGATAGAGCAGATAGAGAAAAAAGTACTTTTCTCACTTTCTCACAATACAAGAACTCGTGGGGACTCAATGAAATTGCTGAGCAGTCGTGTTAGAACGGATAAAAGGAAGTACTTCTTCACCCAAAGAGTGATTAACACATGGAATTCCCTGACACATGAGGTAGTGGCTGTCAATGCTCCCTGTAAGCTGTGGAGTCTTGTGAGTGAAAATTCTACTTTGTGAGATCCTGGCATTAAAGTTGTGAGCAAGTGATTTGGCTGCTGCATAAATTAGTATGGCTCTGGAGCCCTCCTTCCTGAGCTAGGACAGAAATGTGTGAGGCGGAGGCTAAAAAACTGTGAGCTAGCTCACACTAACTCAGCTTAGAGGGAACACTGGTGGCTGCTACAAGCATGGATGGCTTCAAGAGGAAATTGGATAAACATATGGAGCAAAGGTCCATCAGTGGCTATTAGCCACAAGGTATAGATAGGAACTCTCAGTCTGGGGCAAGTGATGCTCTGTATTCTTGGTGCTTGGGGGGGGATTCTAGTGTCCTGGCCCTACTGGTGGATCTCCTGATAGCCCCTGGTATTTTTGGCCACTATGTGACAGAGTGTTGGACTAGATGGGCCATTGGCCTGATCCAACATTGGCGTCGCTTATGTTCTTATGAGGAGGTGGTTCCCTCCTGTGATGCAATTGCCTGCAAGGGAGCTTTGACCCAGAGATAAATTAGCTGTCTTGCTTTTATTTCCAACCACCTACCCTCTTCTCCCACTTGGGGCCTACTCCCCTTTTCAGAACATTCTGCTACTAACCTGTGGCTTTCCATTGATAAATCCATTCCTAGCTTCCTTTAGGGAGTATAAAGCAACCTGCTGAAGCTGCCCTGCATTCTTTTCTCTGATCAGCAAAATCAGCGGGGCTGTTTCCTGTAGGGATTGTAAAGTGGTACGCCGGGAACAGAAGAGGATATTACAGGAAGCTAACAGGACTGTCTGGGCATTTTAGAAGTCCTAAATCTCCATAAAAAGATAACAATGCCATGTAGAACCCTTCAGATTGAAGGTGTTCTTTTTATAGACTTTTTAACGAAATCCCATATCCCCTGAACTAGTGTGGGATCATATATGTGATGGTTGTATCCAACTTAAAAAGCCAAGGAAATCCTCTTATCTCAGAGGAGACTGCCTTGCTCCAGTGAAACAGCGAATAAGATACAGGACTGGTCAACTCCAGTGTCTTATCAAGGACAGCATTCTTTCAGTGATCCAGATGGAAGGAAAGACCTCAGAATGCCTTTCCCATTGAGACGGTTGGCTGACAGAGCCACAGGAATGGAAGGGGATGTCTTTTTAAACTCACCCCCAACTCACCAAATCAGAGAGTCAAGCAATGGCCAGTGCAGGGTATGGGACTGCTTTCACATTTCCCTCAGAGTGGTCCAAATGCTCAAAAACAGACCCAGCTTTCTATGGTTATCATACTTCCTCTAGAAAGCTCCCATCAGCTTACATGGGGACGCTTGTGGTTTCTAACCCAGGTGCTAATCTGCTGAGATCAGGTGCTCACAGGTCATTCACTGGGCCCAAGAATAAAGGTAAAGGTAAAGGTTCCCTTGCTCGAAAGCCAGTCGAGTCCGACTCTAGGGTTGCGGTGCTCATCTCCGTTTCAAAGCCGAAGATCCAGCGCTGTCCGAAGACGTTTCCGTGGTCATGTGGCCGGCATGACTAAACACCAAGGCCGTGGAGCTCACGCTGTTACCTTCCCACCGAAGTGGTACCTATTTATCTACTTGCAATTTCTTGCTTTCGAACTGCTAGGTTGGCAGGAGCTGGAACTAGAGATGGGAGCTCACTCCATCATGCGGCAACTCGGGTCTCGAATTGCTGAACTACTGACCTTCCACAGCCTGCAGTTCAGCGTCTTAACCACTTGAGCCACCGCAGCTCCTGGGCCCAAGAATAGCCTTGGTTAAATTCAAACCCAGCAGCACATTAGAGACCAACAAGATTTTTGGGGTATAAGCTTCTGAAAGTCAAAGCTCCCTTCATCAGAAAGGAAGGTTTAAGTACCGTACGGCCCTTAGTAACAGATGCCCACAATCACTAAAATTATGGACTTCAAACACTGACGCTTCCAAACAGATCACTTCATTTTTTAAAAACAAACTATTCCTGCAATCATCTGTATGCAAATGAAGGATTGTTCCTCATGATTAACTGACATACAACTGTCTTGTAGACTCTCAGCAGTTACAATTCTTGAACTGAATCATATCATAAAGAAGCTGGGGGGGGGAGTTACTTAGGAAAAACAATTATGGCAGGGGAATAGGTCAAGGTCTCCATGGTAACAAGGAATGGTTTTTCATGAGGTTGTTTCTATTGCTTTGCTTACAGTGCAATCCTGTGCAGTTACTCCAGTCTAAACTCACAGGTTTCAATGGGCTTCAACTGCAGTAACTCTACATACTATCACACTGTTAAATGTGCAGAAAAAGACTAACATAAAAGGGGCAAACAGTTCATCGCCTCGGGCTGGCAGGACTGCCCAGATCTAAATTATCCTTAACAGATGCTCACCTAATCTCCTCCTCGAACAATCTTTATAGAGCAAGATGATCATTAAGTAGACTAATCATCATCGTGTTAGGAATGCAATATGTAGTAAGTGCCAACGCAGGCTAAGATTTTCTACTTATGAAATTTCAATTGAGAACTGCTTTGTCGTATTTCAGCTCTGGAGCAGAAATCTTCCATTGTGAAGGTGGAATACAAATGGATGTTGCAAACTGTGTCAGGAAAGCAATTTAAGCTTTTCCTGAGAATGGGGTTGGTGAAAAAGATGACACTTTGCCAGTCTTTTAAGCACAGACAGCTCCATTATCTTTTAAATACAACTTTACTCATAGTGACAAAACCTGTCATTGCAATGGGTTTCTAAGGAACCTGGATTGGGGATTGTTTCAGCTCAGGCTCACTGTGATAAGGGCAGAAGCCACCGTTCTTGTAGGACTCAACACATACCCGACTGGTTTGTAAGCTACACAGAAGACACAGAATATCACCATCTAAGGGCCAGTCTGATAAGTAATCTACCCTGGACCAACAGTCAAGTCCTAACCCTTGAAAAAAAGAACTGTAAAAATTGATTTTTATGAAGTTCACAAGTTTTGGCAGGGTGATAAATTTAGATCAAGACCGTTAGGCTCTGAAGACATATGAAGGATTAGGTACAATAAAATATTTTGGCTTTTCCACTAATAACTTAATCCAATAAAAGATGTGCATCCCTAATCTAAAACCGCACAACTACGCCAGGGCTGCTGACTGCACACTCTTTGTCAATCATGACAGCACTGGTGGGCACGCTATACAGACTGGGGTATCAAGTGTTCCACGAACATCACCACTACAATGCCGTGAACAGGAGAGAGCTTGCATGCCTGAATTCATTGCGCACACTAGAGCTCCCACACACAATGAGGGAGCAGAGCATGCCTCTGTAAAATTACTCAGTCATACTTCTTAGCATAGCAAAGAATAAATGCCAACAGTATAGTCAGGCTACGTGAGCATCCCAAATCCACCATGCCCTACCAGTAAGCTGATCTGTTGATATATTTCTGTTGCAAAGGAAATGGTAATGTAGGAACAGAATGAAGGCACTGGAAACTGATATACATTGCAGTAAAAGATGGCTGTCCTAACTAGGGGACACTGGGGAGTTGTTTTGGTTAATCCCGTTTTTTGACATGCTTTGTTTTTCCTAATTCAAACCAGAGTGGAAGGTATGGGATCTGATTTTGTTTTGTTTACCTTTCAAAGCAGAAAAAAAATCTGGAAGGGCAATACTAAAAGGGAAGTTTGCTAAAGCACCTCGCACACAGACAAATGGAGTTTCTTCTGTTTCAACAGGAATGTTGTAGTAACAGCAAAGCAGAAACTATTCCTATGACTGCTTGCTTTGAACAGTAAGACTGCCAGCATTTCCACATTATAGAAACGATCTTCCCCCCAGTAAACAAGCACACATTTTCACTGGGAGTCTCATTTTCAGGAAAATGTCACATTATTTTGTTGTGAAAATATAAGAGGGGTGAAATAGCACATGCTTAATACACACCCCCCACAGGAAAAAAAAAAAGACCTTGGAAATTTTACTTACACGGATAACGCTAAACTCTCTGTGCATGCAGAATCTGTGAAGCAAGAAAGGGTGGAGGGCAGAAATAGTGGAACCAACAGCACTTCAAATGAAGGCAGATATACCACAGTCCAAGAAACTCTTTTGTGAACACCAGCACGGTTAACCTTCATGTGTGTTTCCCCAGAAGCTATAACTTAACAACGGAAAAAGCAATTTTCTCTCTTTACTCACAGAAAGCTGTTCTCACGGAAAGGGCATGCTCAGATGAACCAATCAAATTTTTAGCCAAGTTTATGAGCTCTGAAACCATCAGCAAATTAGGAAAAACTTTATTTAACTCTTTAGGTTCTGTGCAATACGACTAGGAGCTCATGAGGAAGAAAACATAACAGAAATTTGAAGCACTAACACGAACACGTTTTTAAAAGACCCCTATATCCTGCTGCACTATGGTGCTTCATTACATACCCATTTTTCTTAAACTTAAGCTCTTTGGCAAACTGGATATATTTCTGCATGTGCAGGGAAGAGAAGCATGCAGCTCTCTGAAAACAGTTAACCAGGGATCTGATTCCCAAAAGAGTTCTGACAGAACAAGCCTGGGTTTTCACGCTTTCAGTCCAATCTTTTTTAAACTTGGAGGGGGGGGGGTGTTTGAGGAGAGGCACCAGCAGCTATGCTGCCAATTTGGTGCCTCTACCTCAAAAAAACAGCCCCCCCCCCACATACCCCTGGACCTACTCCATTACAGCCTATGGAACCCATTGACCTTAATGGTTCCCATAGACTATAACTGAGCCAGAAAAAAATGATTTTTTTAATGCTTTTCAGTATGTTTTGTAAGCTGCCTTGAGTCACAGGGGAAAGTGGGATGTAAATATCTGAATAAATAAGTAGTTTGGGCGGGTTGGTAACATTTGAACAACTTCCTGCTTGTTAGGTTAGGTTAGGCAGTGTTCTGACAGGGATTGTTCCTCCTCTGTTATACTTGACCTGTAATACTGGCTGTCATATTTCACTAAAAAATCCAAAGTAGACTGCAAGAGTCCCCCCCCCCCTTCAAGTGAAGAATTCAAGTGCTGGTATGTTTTCTAAGGGTCAGCACAGGGCTCCGGTCCAAAGCCAGGTCTACAAATATAGCGGACTGGGGCGGGTATACCTGTTCTCCAGAGGCCAGTTCTACCAAGAGTGGACTGGGGTGGATAGACCTGTTCTCTGGGGGCCAGGCCTACCAATATAGTGGCCTGGGGTGGGTAGACCTGTTTTCTGGAGGCCAGGTCTACCAATATAGTGGGACTAGGGCAGGTAGTGCTGTTCTCTGGAGGCCAGGTATACCAATATAGTGGAAAGAGATGGGCAGACCTGTTCTCCTGAGGCCAAGTCTACCAATATAGTGGAAAGTGGCAGGTAGACCTGTTCTCTGGAGGACTGGTCTAACCCTGTATAGGACAACAGTTTGTGTAATGAAATTTGACTTCTGTTTTCTCTTATATTGTTTAAATTATTCTTAAAATATAGTTTAAATATAGTTTAAAAGAATTCATTCTGAGATTTTTACAAGGTAATGGAAATAATCTAAAAATAATTTATACAATAGTCAAATGTAAAATGCTCACTTTAATCCTACTACGTTTTTTCACTCACAAGGTAGAATTTCTGCTCACAACCCTGTGGAGCTTAGAGGGAACATGGGCTCTATCTTGTCCATGCAGCATGGACAATGTCAAGAAGACCCAACGACAAGAACTAAGGTAATGATGAGCTTTAAACTGCTGCCACTTCTAGCTTTTTTTTTTGGTCAACAAGTCATAGCTGACATGGCAACCCCATATGGTTTTCAAGCCAAGAGACAAACAGAGGCGGTTTTGTCACTGCCTGACTCTGCACAACAGCCCTGGTATTGCTTGGTGGTCTCCCATCCAAATACTAACCAGGGCCAACCCTGCTTAGCTTCCAAGATCTGGTAAGTTCAGGTTAGCCTTGGCTATCCAGGTCAAGGCCAAGTAAAGCTAAACATCATATAGGAAGTCCCCAGTGCAGGGAAGGAGGATTGCATGTTTTCACCTTTTCTTTGTATCCTTGTCAACCCAATAGCTTTAACAGAACATGGGCATTATTTATTAATTTATCAAACTTTCTTGTATTTTGAATGCTTTATCTGAATGCTCTGGAAATGCACCGCACTGGTCTTGCTATCTGATGTGTGGCAATGGAGAGGAGCAGCAGGTCAGCTCACCATCCCTGGAGCACGATAGCTTGAATGTGCAGATTTGTGGTAGATCACCCCGATGCTAGATTGTGGAGCTAAGTGGGCAGGTGCAGCAACTAGGCAGTGCCTTTAAATGGCAACACAGGTACAGAGTGTTAGATGTACGACTCCATTTAGCAGAGTTGTTGGTGGCAGTGGGTACCCAGTCTGCTTTTGGAACCCTGAGGAATGTGGGGAAGGGCTGATGTTGCCAGACAAACGCTTGGGACAGCCATGGGGGGTTTTCTGACCTGCTGGGGGACAACCAGAAAGAACACAAAGAGTTTGCAAGTCCATTGCTTCATACACCCTGTGCTGCATTCCACACCATTCCCAAGGATTCTCTAAACACTTTTCCAAGTGGCCCACCATTCTTCAAACTCTACTCTAACCTGCAGTTCTTTAGGTCCAAGCCAATATTATTTCCAAACCACAGCTAAAGTACCTGATGTGCTTCCTTAAAAGTCTTGATAGCAGCTGGATAGCAATAACACTACAGCACAGGAAGTGGCGGCGGCTACAAGCATGGACGGCTTCAAAAGGGAATTAGATAAGCATATGGAGCAGAGGTCCATCAGTGGCTATTAGCCACAAGGTATAGATAGGGACTCTGGGGCAAGTGATGCTCTGTCTTCTTGGTGCTTGGGGGGGGGGGTAAACAGTGGGAGGGCTTCTAATGTCCTGGCCCCACTGGTGGACCTCCTGATGGCACCTTGGTATTTTTGGCCACTGTGTGACAGAGTGTTGGACTGGATGGGCCTTTGGCCTGATCCAACACTGGCGTCTCTTATGTTATGTTCTTATCAATTTTCAAAAGCAAAATAAATTACTAGAGTCCTTTGACCTCAAACATATGAATCTCCATGGTCTTCACTTTTCTTTCAGTAGCTGCTAGCAAACCCCATGAATCTGCAGAAGGAAGAATTTTTAGCAAAATGTGAATACGGTTTGGTCCTTGGTGCCCACCTCCTAAAGATGCATGTAGCTGGGAAAGCATTCAGTGACAAGTGTGATGGGCATCCTGCATGAGGCAAGTAAGGCAAATCCTGCCTGTCATACTGTGTTGCAACTATAATCCCAATTTAACACCTCGTTACTAAATAGTAGGCATGCCGTGACACGCTGGCATGGCTTGGCATGGGGGTGGCTGAGAAGTCGTTCAGACAGTGTGTAAAATGCTCTTAAATCTGCTCCGCCCCAACCCTGCCGGCGGTGGTGTCATGTGCCAACTACACATGCCTGTAGCAGTGGATCCTGGCAGGGCAGCATTCACTCATTTTGGTGTACCAAGATCTGATGCCTGCTGTTGTAACATCACTGAACCATCCAAGGCTACCCATGTAGAATGTGGGCTGTGACGCTGCAGCATGTTGCTGGGGGCTATTGTCTGTTATAAGCAAGATTTGCTTTACGTTTAGAGAAAATGTTTTCCTGGTGCATAAAGGAGAGATGTTATCCCATTGAAAGATGGAAGAAGTTACAAGCTGAGAAACGGAGACATTTCCTGGAAAATAATACTCACAAGGACCTACAAAAGATTAATCAAAACTTCTGGGAAAGGCATTTCTCATCTTTTGAACTGTGCTTTAATTAAAATTTTTAATAGAAGCATCTTCTGGCTGAAGTTAATAGGTAAATAGGGTATGATGAGTATGAAGTATCCCTCTTGCTCAATGGCATGCTAATCAATCAAGAGTATTTGTGAATCATTGTTCTTTGAACTGATTGTCTTGTTTCTGGTGAATGAGCTTGTGTATTATGTTTATAATACATGACCTAAAGGCTAACTTATGTGTTCCAGACCAGAATATCAAGTGAATAGGGGGGAAAAACCCATGGGAAATATTTTTTTCTTCTGTACCTGGCAATAAATCACCTTGAATAAAGCTGACCAAGCTTAACCTACCACACAAAATCTCCATGATGGTCTGTGACTCTGAGCATTTTTATTTAGAGAATCCTGGAAGGCTAACAGTTGGGGACCCTACAATGCCAGAACATGATACTTTATAGAAACCTAGTACAACCCCCTGTTATGCTGTTGAGAAAATGGCTGTGTCCCACCTTGATTGCTTTTCAGGGCAATTTCTAATACGCTCAGACGTTCACCTACTCTTAGAGCTTGGAGAGCTGCATTTTTTTTTTAAAGGGTTCATCCGGACAATGCTGCCTTTGAATAATGGAAGTGACACAATTCTCTGGACGTAAGCTACGACCCATATGCATATTCTCTCCATCATAGTTTCATGGCAGGTTTATAGCGCTAAATGACGTATCTATAAAAAGCAGGCAATGCAGAAAATGCTATCACGCCGGCACTTATTGCGGCATGGAATACTGGAGAAAGTGGTCCAGTACACACACACACACACACGCCACACACACACAAGCATATCAGCTGGGGGGGAACGAAGTGAGGGTGTTAGTCCACCCATAAGCTCAGCTTCCTGGAGATGGAGAAGGAGAAGCCAGGAGGTTTGGAAGAGAGCAAGGGAGGATAGCCATGCTAACTAGCTGAACCTTTCCAATCTCTTATCTTGTAGGCCCTGCTCAGAACTATCAGCTGATCAGCTTCACCTCTTCCCATCAGGTTGGCTACCGCAGAAGAACAGGACAGACATTTACCCAAAGAGCTGGAGCTACATAGCTAAGGATTTCTAAAAAGGGCTTTAAACTGAGGGGCAAAAAGACAAGACTGCAATCCAGTAAACTCCGTGGAATATAGTGAAACTTGTATCCACTATATTATATTTTACATTATATATGTGCTTTAACACGGGACTTACTTTTGAGCAGACCCACTTCAGATGGCTGCCTATGACTACTAACATGCATGAGGGCATTCTAATATCAGTCTGATCACTAGAAACCCGACCATGCAGAATTTGCTTTGTAAAGAGAGGCAACTTCACCTCTAACCATTCACTGCTTCTAAGTTCTTACATACTTATTAGAGATTTTAAGTACTTAACAAGAGATGCAAACATGTGGCTTGACTGAAGGAACACCTGAAGCATGATTCAAGGAAAAGTCTTAGACGATCATCATTATAAAGGCATTTGTTGAAAGAAATTAGGTAATGTTTCACAGAACAGAATTAACCAATATTATGCAAACATAGCACAAGAAATACAGTAAACAGAAAGTTGACATAGATTTAAAAAGATATCTGCTCTAATAAGGATCCATTCAGGTGAGCTACTATGATAGATGCATTAGAAGTATGGTTTGGTGCAGGGCACCGAAAGAAAAATGCTGCCAACAAATTTGTGTTTTCAATGTGCAACTGACATCTAACAATTTCACATAATAGCACAGTAGGTATGTTAAGTCCTCCTGCTAATTTCACTCAGGGCCCAGAAGACTTACCAACATTATTACCAGATTTATTATCAAATTAGCAATTGTATTTTACTTCAAAAATTAACTCACCCTGAAAGAACAGCAAATCAAATTTCTAAATGCTAATGTACCACATAAAGCACATATTTTTTTAAAAAATTAAATGCTAGGGATGTTCATTTTGAATCCCATTAGGCTGAAATGAATCAACGTGTATGAAACTGCTGTGTAATAAGATCAGACCCCCAAGTCTATCCAAGGTCAGTCTCGTCTACTCTGAACTGCGGTGGCTTTCCAAGGTCTTTAACATTACCTACTACCTGATAACTTGGACTGGAGATGCCAGCAATTTAACCCCTGGACTTCTGCACGCAAAGCAGATCCTCTTCTGCTGAGCAAAGACTAGCTCAGTGACTCCGACTGGGAGATCTCAAGGGAAGAGCCTGAGGAGCTGAGGCCAGTGGCCAAGAGAGGCCAGGAAGGGCCTGGCACTGCAGAGGTGCCTGCTGACAATGCCCAGCAGTGCCAGAGGCCACCTGCTAAAACCTGCGAGGAAGACCGTGCCCACCAGCCACTGAGATAACCACCATGCGGGAGACAAACCAGAGCCCAGAGCCCTCCAGGACCTGCTCCCTCTCTGCAAAAGTGGTGGTAGAATGAGGCAGCACAAAAGAAGGTGCTGTGCCCCAGACTGGCAGCACACAATCCCACCACTGACCTCTGAGTGAGTGTAATACTTCCTTGCCAGGATCCTGGCCAGAGCATGATTCAAAATGTCTGTATTTTCACAATTTATTTTAGGGGATGCTTGCCACCTTCTACTCATAATGCTTCCCCTCCCCCCCCAGACAAAAGCAGACAGCTTCTGCAGCTCCTGAATAACCACCACCTTTTTCATTTGATTTACTGGGCGTGAGCAATTAGCACCCTTGTGCTAATCTCAATGGGACTTATCAGCCTTTCATTCAGTGGACTAGGCCATCCTGTTGAAATGTATGGAAATAGAAGCAGGGATCCAGAGATGTGCTTTGCATTGGTTGAAACCATTCTTTATTGGCACATCTCATTTCACCATGGTTGGGGACACAGGGTGGTGCCTGGGGAGAGAGCTTCACCATGCTACCCTCTGGTATGTGGCATCCTGCAAGGGGTGATTCTCTCCCCTATACTATTTAACATCTATATGTGCCTCCTCGCCCAGCTGGTCTGGGGTTTTGGACAGGGCTGCCATCAGTATGCTGATGACACCCAGTTATATTTGTTGACGGATGGACAGCTGAACTCTGCCCCAGATATTTTGGGCAAAGGGTTGGGAGCCTGTGGCTGGGTGGTTAAAACAGAGTCGACTGAAGTTAAATCCAGTGAAGACTGAGGTCCCGTGTCTGGGCTGAGGGGGGCATGGGGATCCAACTCCCAGCTCTTGACGGGGCACTGTTAACATCAGCGCCAACTGTGAAGAGTTTTGGCATGACTCTGGATGCCTTGTTACTGTCAAACCTTGCTCTGCTTAGTTTGCAATAGATGCTGGGGGGGAGGGCACATTCCTGAGGGGAGGGGATGCAGTGTGAATGGGAACCTTTCATTGTAGAGGCAGTAATTTTCCTTAAGACACCTTCCTCTCACAAAGCAACGACCTTGAGCCTTTCTGTGCCAGCTTACGCTTAAAGGGATCGTATATTCCCAAGAGGGGGGGTCAGCAACAGTTAGATGGGATGAGTGTGACGCGTGACTGGTTGGGGGGGGGAAAACGGTCTTGTCTATACCTATATCTGCTAAAATTAAGCGCCAAAATCACAAGTTCTAACATGGTTCTGTTCTGAGCTGGATCTTGCCTATATCTCAATAAACATATCACTGCCAAAGAGAGTGTTGTTGAAAGTAACTTGACCAGGAGTCTGACAGTTACCAATGGAGGCCCAAGTTGTGAATGATGCCAGGTCAACATTTCACCATCTTTGCCAGGTCAGGCAACTGGTTCCCTACCTCTGCCCCCACGACCTAGCTACAGTGATCCATGAAATGGTCACCTCCAGGTTGGATTACTGTAACTCGCTTTACACTGGGCTTCCCTTGAGACTGACATGGAAGCTACAACTGGTCCAGAATGCAGCGGCGTGTGCTCTCACAGGGACACAATTGAGAGCACACATACACAGATATACATGGGAACCAGATTGGTGTAGTGCTTAGGAGTGCGGAGAACTGGGTTTGAGTCCCTGCTCCTCCACATGCAGTTGCTGGTGTGACCTTGGGTCAGTGATGGCTCTCTCAGAGCTATTCTTGGAAGAGCAGTTCTCTCAGCCCCACCTACCTCACAGGGTGTCTGTTGTGGGGAGGGGAAGGGAAAGGAGGTAAGCTGCTTGGACACTTCTTCGGGTAGTGAAGGGCAGAGTATAAATCCAATCTCTTCAACCAGTGCTCCACCAGCTGCACTTACTTCCAGTTGAATAGCGCATCAGGTTCAAGGTGCTGGTTTTAACTTTAAAAGCCCTCTGCAGTCTGGGATCAACATACCTTCAGGACCGTCTTTCCCAATACGTCCCCCAAAGGACATTACGTTCTATAGACCAACACCTACTGGTGATCCCCAGCCTGAAGGAAGTCCGCCTAGCCTCGACAAAGGACAGATCTTTTTCAGCTCTCGCCCCTGCCTGGTGGAACAGTCTCCCAAGTGAGATCCGGGCCCCAAGAAACCTAATGCAGTTTTGCAGGGCCTGTAAAATGGAGACGTGAAAAAACGGTGTGTGAACAAGATGTTAGCGCAAGGGTGGATTGAAAGTTAAATACGAGCAGTCAGTGTGATGTGGCGACAAAAAGGCTAATGTGATCTCGGAGTGTATCAACAGAGGCATAACATACAAATCGCAAGATGTCATAGTCCAGCTGTACACTGCACTGATCACCCGCACTTGGAGTATTGGGTGCAGTTCTGGAGGCCTCACTTCAAAAAGGATGTGGACAGAATGGAGCGGGTGCAGAGGAGAGCAATTAGGATGATTGAGGCCTTGGAAACCAAGCCCTATAAGGAAAGGCTGAGGGACTTGGAAATGTTTAGTCTGGAGAAGGGGTGGTTGAGGGGGGACATGATTGCTCTCTCGAAGTATTTGAAGGGCTGTCACTTAGAGGAGGGCAGGGAGCTGTTCCTGTTGGCAGCAGAGGACAGGACTCGCAATAATGGGTTTAAATTAATGGCGGGAAGGTACCGGCTGGATATTAGGAAAAACCTTTTTACAGTAAGAGTTGTACAACAGTGGGATCAGCTGCCTAGGGAGGTGATGAGCTCCCCCTCCCTGGTATTCTTTAAGCAGCATCTGGACAAACACTTGTCAGGGATACTCTAGGCTGATCCTGCACTAAGCAGGGGGTTAGACTAGATGGCCTGTATGGCCCCTTCCAACTCTGTGATTCTATGACCCTATGAGATGTTCTGCCAGGCCTATGGTTGAGGTGGTGGGCCACCTAGATTGTATTGGCCTCCCCTGCTCTGGTTTGCTTTTTGTTTGCATTGTTCTATCCGCACTGTTCCATCTGGCACAAATCTCATCTGCCCAGTTGAGCTGCGGTGGCTCAAGCGGTTAAGACGCTGAACTGCAGGCTGTGGAAGGTCCATAGTTCAGCTGTTCGAGACCCGGGTGCTGCAGGATGGAGTGAGCTCCCATCTCTAGTTCCAACTCCTGCCAACCTAGCAGTTCGAAAGCAAGAAACTGCAAGTAGATAAATAGGGACCACTTCGGTGGGAAGGTAACAGTGTTCCGTGTGCCTTGGTGTTTAGTCATGCCAGCCACATGACCACGGAAATGTCTTCGGACAGCGCTGGCTCTTCAGCTTTGAAACGGAGATGAGCACCGCAACCCTAGAGTCAGATTCGACTGGCTTTCGAGCAAGGGAACCTTTACCTTTTACCTGTATACATACAGGGAGCCCTGGAGTAGAGGTATTACTGGCGCCATTGATAGTGAATTATCAGTCGTGTAAATTGTGATACTGATTTTAAATTGTATTATGTTTATGTTGTGCTCGTGCTGCTGTAACCCGCCCTGAGCCTGCTTGTGGGTGAGGGAGGCTAAAAGCCTAATAAAATGATTGAATGGCCAGTCTGAGGCTATGTGGAAGGCCTCCACACTTGTGTCAAATGGAATCATTCAGGAGTGCATTCTTACAAAGGAAGCTGAACTACAGCACAATGGGCTGGCTCAAGAGCTGACTTCGGTAATGGATAAACTTTGCCTATATTGATTGTTGTGTTGCCTTCGTTCTTTACTTCCCAGCCTCACTGCATTGTTTTGTTTCATTTTGTTCCATTAAGAATCTTGCTGTTCTACAGAATCATTTGAGCTAAATGTTACGTGGATTGATTACTCGTTGCTTGTGTAGTTTTTGATTTCTTCAGTCCCCATTCCACCGCATTTTATTAAGAATCTTTACTGTTAGACTGATTTTTTTTTTCATATTTTGTACTCTACTTGCTGATTCACTGAGTAATCTTTCTTATACCTGTAATCTGCACACTTACTAGAGTAGGCCATCTGTATGAGAGGTGGCACAGTTTAAATGTTCCACAACTAACAGTGCAACCCTATGCAGAAGTAGCCCAGTCTATGCCCATTTAAATCAGAGGCCTTAGACCAGAGCAACTGTACAAAGGACTGGAGCAACTCTGCAAAGGACTGGATACACGCTATGACCACATGAAGCTGTCTTCTCCTGAATCAGGCCATTGGTCCTTCAAGGTCAGTACTGTCTACTCAGACTGGCAACGGCTCTCCAGGGTCTCAGGCAGAGGTCCTTCACATCACTTACTCCCTGGTCCTTTTAACTGAAGCTGCTGGGGATCAAACCTGGGACGTTCTGCATACCAAGCAGATGCTCTTCCACTGAGCCACAGCCCCTACTGTAAGCCTACAACACAATGTGCGGCTGGTGGGCTATATGCCTGCCTCCCCTCATATATGCATATATGCAGGGTCTCCACTCCTGGTGGAATAAACATGGTTGCATGAAATGAAACTGATGTTCACTGTGTGGTTGTTGGTGCAGTCCCATATGGGTATTGCTACTGCCTTGTGGGACTGCACAGTGATGATAAACATGAACATTTGCATATAAACGGAGGATCTTTTCTGGCAAAATGTTACAAGTTCTAGAACACTCAGTTGTACACGCCATCAAGAAAACCTCTTCCCTTTGCACTTTTGGATTCTGCTGGGATGAAGGGAAGCTGGTAATTCTGTATTCCGTGGTTTTAGGATTTTGTTTATTGTACACTAAAAGAACGAACTGGGAGGGAAGGCGGCATGGTTGTCAGGTTCCTTAGCAGGATGAGTTGGTGTGGAGAAGGAGATGCCGCCTCCACATTCCATCATCATGACAGGGTTACCTGACAATGGTATAGCCTGATATCTTCAGATCTTGGAAGCTAAGTAGGATCAGTGCTTAGGTAGGAGACTGCCAAGGAAGACTCTGCAGGGGAAGACAATAGCAAACCAACTCTGTTTCTCACTTGCCTTGAAATCCCCTTGCTGAGGTCACTGTAACTTGTTTGCAACTTGACAGCACTTTGGAATGTACAGGAATGAATTATTTAGGGTTAAAGATAAGAAGCTGCTGGAAGATATTAGAGTAGGTTTTAAAGGGATCGATCTGTAAGCATCTGAAGAACCACTTAGTGATCTGGGGAAGTTGGCATGGTTTTGTCCCCAACAGATCTTGGCAGACCAACCTGGTTTCCTTCTTTGATTGTGTGACGAGCTTACTGGATCGTGGGAACTCTGTTGATGTGATTTACCTGGATTTCAGTAAAGCTTTTGATAAGGTTCCTCATGACATTCTGATGGGCAAACATGAACACTGTGGACTGGACTATAGGACAGTTTGGTGGATAGGGAACTGGTTAGAGGACCGCACCCTAAGAGTGGTGGTCAATGGCGTTTCATCAGATTGGAGGGAGGTGTCCAGTGGGGTGCCGCAGGGCTCGGTTTTGGGCCTGGTACTTTTCAATATTTTTATCAATGATCTGGATGAAGGGGTAGAAGGGCTACTCATTAAATTTGCTGATGATACCAAATTGGGAGGAGTAGCAGACACCCAAGAAGATAGAGTTAAAATTCAATAAGACCTGAAGACTCTGGAGAAGTGGGCAGTTGCAAACGGGATGCAATTCGAAAAAGATAAATGCACGGTATTACATCTGGGCCACAAAAATGTCAAGTAAAAATACTGGATGGGGGGTACGTTTATGGGGAGTAGTGTATGCGAAAGAGATCTTTGGGTAAGAGTGGACTGTTAACTGAATATGAGCAGTCAGTGTGATGTGGTGGTAAAAAGGCAAATTCAGTCTTGGGTTGTATTAAAAGGGTCATAGCGTCGAAATCGCAGGAGGTCATAGCCCCTCTGTATACTGCCTTGGTCAGGCCCCACCTGGAGTACTGTGTGCAGTTCTGGAGGCCTCACTTCAAAAAGGATGTGGACAAAATCGAGAGTGACGAGGATGATCAGTGGTCTGGAGACTGAGCCCAATGAGGAAAGTATAAGGGCCCTGGGAATGTTTAGTTTGGAGAAGAAGCGATTGAGGGGGGACATGATCAATGTTCCCTCTAAGCTGTGGAGTCTTGTGAGCAAAAATTCTAGTTTGTGAGCTACTGGCATCGAAGCTGTGAGCAAGTGATTTGGCTACTGCATAAATTAGTTTGCTCTGGAGTCATCCTTCCTGAGCTAAGACAAAAATGTGTGAGTCGGAGGCTAAAAAACTATGAGCTGGCTCACACTAACTCAGCTTAGAGGGAACACTGGACATGATTGCTCTCTTTAAATATTTGAAAGGCTGTCATTTGGAGGAGAGCAAGGAGCTGTTCTAGTTGGCAGCAGAGGATAGGACCCGAATCAACGGGTTTAAATTACATGCAGAAAGGAGGTATCGGCTGGATATTAGGAAAAACTTTTTCACAGTCAGAGTGGTTCAAAGGTGGAATCACCTGCCTAGGGAGGTAGTTAGCTCCCCTTCACTGACAGCTTTCAAGAAGAGGCTGGATGGATATTTTTCAGAGATGCTTTAGGCTAGTCCTGCATTGGGCAGGAGGTTCGACTAGATGGTCTATATGGCCCCTTCCAACTCTATGATTCTAAGATCTGTGACTGAATCTCCCTGAAGACTTCCCCCCACCCCCAGATCATATAGGGCCCATGGTGAAGGGAGAGAAGTGAACATGATTGCAGTTGACCCTCACACACTGTTATTAGTCTTTAAAGGGAGGGGAGCTGAATACAGGTACTTGTGCTATTATTAAAGGGCTAATAAAAGCCTTTGGGGGTTGTGTTTCAAACAGCAAATACCCGTCATAATTCATCTGAAGTCAAATGAAACTGAACTTGTATAAAGATTTGGTGACTCACCATTAAATGTTTTATAAAGGGTTAATATATGCTGTTCCCTTTAACATCATGTTCCCACATTCCCAACACACAGCCGGACTCATCAGACCTAGATAGATAGGAAATGCCAGATAGGAACTCTCGGGAACCACTGCATAGGAAATGATGCATCATCATCACTGTTACCTAAATAATTCCTGTCTGCCTAGAGCCGGGGGAACATGGCTAACCTCAGTTTCAAGTATCAATGATATGAGAAATAAAATCAAGAACATGTGTGGGCAATTTTATGGCCCCATTAAACATGAAGTAGATGAACAAACAAGCCCATTACTACTTCCTGGAGCTTATCTCATGAGAGCCATCCCATTTCTCCTCATAATGTCAAGCTAAACAAAGCTATCTTCCCCCCCCCCCCAAACTGCCAGAAAACCAAAAACACAGATTAAGGAAAGAGTAACTATAAAAGTACAGGCAAACTCTTCCCTTACTGTAAACTCATATAAAATGAATTTTCCAGCTAAACACAGTTTATTTTCTTTCCCTTGGAAATGCTAAAAAAAGGGGTTTTTTAAAGTAATAATTTGTCTTCAAAAAGCAAGAATCTATCTTCTTATCACTATCATTATCTTATATACCAAAAATAAAATAATTCCAAAACACAACACACAGATAGCTTTCATAGGTTTACCAACAAAATCATGATTTTGAATAATTAAAGAGATATTCATAAAATGTCTGTTTTTCTTAAAAGTGCCAAAGATATAGAAAAGGCAAGGATTGGCTGAACACTCCCATCAGAAATGCAACAGCCACAATCTAAAGAACACTAGCCATGCTTAATAAAACTTCACAGCATGTATTTGAACAACGTACATTTCAAAGAGATCCAGCCATGCCTTCCTTTCTCTCTATAAAGGCCTGTTCCATTCCTTTTACAGGACCTTTCTTTCATGCTGTGAGCTCACTACCAGACTACATGTACACACACCTGCCAATTCACTGGGTCTCTCTTGAAATCAGCGATACATCAGAAGTCCTTGTGTCAATTTCTCCTTCAAGGGAACAAACTTCACTTCAGTAAAATATCCCAAATGCAATCAAATCCTTAACTTCATATATTATGCTGAATAAAACAAATTTTGGGGATTTCTTCCCTGTCACTATTTTCTCCTAGAATCATAGGCCATTTTAGCAGGAAAAAAAAATCACCATGTAATACTGCTAAGGCATGGTTTACCTGAGTTGCAGAAGATCACACACACAGACACAGAAAATGTGACTATATTTCGAATTTGAAGTTAGGGTTACCAGCTCAGTGTTGGAAAATTTCTGGAGATTTTGTGGGTGCAGCCTGAGAAGGGCGGGGCTTGTGGAGGGGAGGAACATTAGTGAGCAATAATGCCATAGATTCCAAACTCCAAAACAGCCATTTTCTCCAGAAGAACTAATCTCTGTAGCCTGTAGATCAACCTGGAGGTTGGCAACCCAATCTGAAGTTGATTTTTCTCCCAAAAGATCATTTTTGAACTTGCTTTTAAAAAGTTATTACGGTAATTTCCAGCTAACCAGGTAGTTATGCACAAGGAATTTCTAGATACAAATTTACTTTATGATATCCACAGGTTATTGAAACAGTCATATTTTGTTTGAAATGTCTTAAATATTAAAATCTGCAAACAAGATTCTTTTAATACTTTTGCCCATAAAATGAGTCACCAACCCACATCTACCCTTTAGATTACATCACTCAAAGTTATTAAAGGCAGGGGACAAAAGTTTATAATAAATCTGCTTTCAAGCGACAGAAGTTTGTTGAAGAGTTTACCAAATGGAATGACTCTGCAGAAATTCCTTCAAGTAGCCTGTGAAAATGTCAGAAGAGTCTCCACTCCAGGGGTCAAGTCTCTTGAGAGCACTGAGCTCTGGCCTGCAGGTCTTTTCACATGCTGTAATATTTGAAAAAGGTTCCTTCCAGACACTGACTGATGCCCAGGGAATGCTAGGATTGTGGGAACTGGCAGTACTGGTAATGATGACAAACTGAATGGGAAATCGGAACGTGTAACGCTTGCCTTCTCATTTCTTATAGTTAACATGAGAGCTTGTCATCTCTTAAGTAATATACACATTCTCATACTGGGTCAAAACAATTTTTACACATCACCCAAATGTTTTTCCCCCTCACTATTTTTTGAAGCATCAGAAAAATAATTTCAGAGTGATAAAATGTTGATTGCAACATATTCCACCCTCCTAGGATGTTGGATTAAAACCTTTTGTTTAAGGATTACAATGGAATATTTTAATTTTAAACTCTATAGATTACAAAAGTCTCCTTTGAAAGTCAAACTTAATTTTTTTTCTTTACTTAAAACCAAACTTTAATTAGTAATCACTTATTACTGCAGCACTGTAGCAGCTATGAGAACAAACTATAGTATGAGAAGTCTCCAGTTTAAATCTCATCTCAACCACAAAGTCACTGGGGTGGCCTTAAAGCAAGCTTCAACTCCCATTCTGAAATGGGGGAATAGTAATCCTGGCCTACCTCTTAGAACTGTTGCAAGGTGTACTGTGATAATAACACAAGAAGCGCTTTGAACACTGAATATGCTATTGGTAGTCTTAAATCTTTAAATTGGATGAATATTTATATTTAGCCTCACCCTTGTGTGTGTGTCTGAAGCCCTGGAAACTGCAGCCTCAAAGCAGCTTCAGGAGCTCCACTGGATTGCAGAAGTTATGCCACCACGGTTGTTTAGGATAGGCCAATTTAGGGAGGGGATTCTGAAAGGTAAACCAGCATCCCTAGCTCATCGTCTACCCAGCGATTCTAAAGCTTTGGCAAGTAGATAAATTGGGGACCACCCGTAAGAGGGTGGGCACACCACTCCCCTTGGGAGGTGTTAGCTGCCAGTGTGACATCTGCGGTGCGGCAGAGATCAAAACCGGCCAGGCGGTGGCAGTGTGGCAGTGTGACATCAAAAGCCCTGACGTCATCAGCCAGCCGACAGAATACATGCCGTCGGGACATGACTGATACAGCCTGCAGCCTGCAGATGGATCCTCTGACCAGCTACAATGTGTGTGTGATTAAATATTGTACGTTGTCTTCCCTATCCCCCACGAATATATTGTTAGTCCATTGTCTTTGAGTAACTGTAAATCGCTCTGAGCCCGCATGAGTGGGAAAAAGCGATCAATAAATTGAAAATATTATTATTATTATTATTATTTCCCAGCAAACAACCAGTTACTCTGAACCAGAAAATAGTTCGCCAAAACTATTTAAATTATATTGTGCAATCAGCTCACGAGGCTGTGAACAAAAATCTAAACAAAATAAAAACTAACCATGTGAGTAAAGTGCCATCAGGCTTTAGCCAACTTACAGCGGCCATGCAGGATTTTCAAGGCAAGAGACATTCAAAGCCCAATCAAATTTATTGCATTTGCTCACAGCCATAGCAAACATTTAGAAAAACAATGCAGCATAGCATAAAACAATCACAATGCACATTAGAACCCATAAAATATCATTAAAAAGATCTAAAAACATAATGTATAATTAACAAAACATGAAACTTAGTAACAAAGGGCAAGGTTTAACAATGAACTTCTAATCCTATAATAGCACAGAAATACCCAATGGCATCAGAGGGTTTTGACTGGATCTTTATTACGAAGGCAATAATTTTTGCCATTTGTAATGTGACCCATTTATTTCAGTCTGCAAGTAATATTACAAGTTTGGACCAATCTGACTGTCCTGGATAGCTTGTTAAAATGTTCCCAAGATATCATTCACAATACACTGCAAATCTTGGGCACCAAAAGACCATGTGGGCCAGGTCCTTAACAGATCTCTGGTCACAAGAGCAGACTTTGTTCATTATACAGGATACTGTTGTAATGACCTCTTAACATTACTAATGGTAGGATATCCAATCATGCCTTAATAAAGATCTTCCTATGCTCAAAATTTAATGGATCTGTAAGATAAAATGGAAGATTTAATGGAGGGGGAGAAAGATGCCTATAAAGGGAAGCTACTCTCAGGGTGCCTGATGATACAGCATCAACTTGAACACTTCTATCCAACAGCCTTTGTTTTATTAACTGTTTGGCTGCAAAAAAAAAACCCTAGCCTTCTTAGATATTCTTCCGAGAAACCAAGTTTGGCTACTGCATTTAGTACATGACTTCTCCATGAGTTAAATTTCATTGCATCAGAAGCCAAGGTTAAAAAACTCGGAAGTGGGCAGAAAGGATTTTCAACAAAAAATTAATGACTAGTCCTCAAAGTTGTCATTAATTTTTGATACTGAAAGCAATGACAACTCAGATCTAACTATAGCTGATGCTGTTGAATTTGGGACTGCTAACAACATGTGGGTGAATGTATTTTGAATAACTTCTAGTGGGTACAAATTTCCAAATCCCCAGATTGGAGGCCCTGGTCACACAGAGAATTTGCCGTGTGAAAGGCATGAATGTTGGGCAGATTTTCGGGGCGCGATCATACCGCAACATCTGGGAAGCATAGGTATTTGAAAGAGGTCACTGCTCTAATGGGATCTCATCCATTGTCCAGTTGTGAAGATGAGTCCTTCTACTAAAGACCATGATATTTGTTTTGTCATTATTTACATGTAGTAAATATGTAGTAAATACATAATTTACATGTAGTAACTTATCTCTACAGTAAAGGCTAAACTGTTTCAGCAGCCTTCTGAGGCCGACTTGCATATGGGATATAAGCAAATTATCATCAACGTAAAGAAGTACTGAAATAGGCTTCTTCCTGAGTCTAACTGGGAAAAATTGTGCTCCTGAAAGATGTTCAACAATATCATTTATATAAAGATTGAAAAGCAGAGAGGCTAAGATACAACCCTGGCACACTCCTTTTGAAGTTGCAACAGAACTAGACAACCAGCTGTGAATACCTAGTCTAACCTTAAAGGTGGTATTGGTATAAAGTCCTTTAATATATTTTAATAAACTTTCCTCAATGTTCAAATTACTCAAGTTTACACCAAAGGCGCTCTCTTGGGATAGAATCAAAAGCAGTTTTAAGATCAATGAATGCAACATACAGTTGTCTAGATAGTCCATTCACATAATTGTTAATAAAGTTTGGTAATAGGAGAAAAGAGCAAGAGTCCAGTAGCACCTTAAAGACTAACAAAAGTTGTGGTAGGATATGAGCTTCTCACTTCTGAAGAAGTGAGCAGTGACTCATGAAAGCTCATCCCCTGCCACAAAATTCTGTTAGTCTTTACGGTGCTACTGGACTCTTACTCTTTTCTACTGCTACAGACAGACCAACATGGCTACCAATCTTATTGTAATAGGAGACAATGATCTAAGGTTGGATGTCCTGGCCTAAATTCAGTTTGCTCTGGAATCAGCAAAACCAGCTCTACATCCACAGCTCTAAAACCACACCTCTAGTTTTAATAAGAGGTGCCTTGCATACAGTTTTCCTATAATGTCGAGTAAGCTTATTGGCTTATAGTCAGCTGGATCTTTTCATTCTCCCTTCTTATAGATGGGTATAACAATAGAGGAAGTTCATTCCTGAGGGAATGGTCTATCAAAATGGGTGAACAAATCAGCTAAAACTGGTGCCCACCGATCCTGAGAAACTTCAAGCATATCAGAGGAAATATGATTTCCCCCAGGAGCCTTGTTGTTCCTAATTGTAGATATTAAAGATTTTATTTGGCTGGGGGTGACTGCAAGCCAATCGGGTGCTAAGCTTTGTGGATTGATCATGATAAGAACATAAGAACATAAGAGATGCCAATGTTGGATCAGGCCAAAGGCCCATCCAGTCCAACACTCTGTATCCCACAGTGGCCAGAAATACCAGTGCCATCAGGAGGTCCACCAGCGGGGCCAGGACACTAGAAGCCCTCCCACTGTTGACCCCCCCAAGCACCAAGATGACAGAGCATCACTTGCCCCAGAGTCCCTATCTATACCTTGTGGCTAATAGCCACTGATGGACCTCTAATTCCCTTTTGAAGCCGTCCATGCTTGTAGCTGCCACCACTTCCTGTGGCAGTGAATTCAGAGGTGGTTCAGAGGTGGTTTTGCCATTGCTTTCCTCTGCATAGCAACCCTGGACTTCCTTGGTGGTCTCCCATCCAAGAACTAAACAGGACTAATCCTACTTTGCTTCTGAGACCTGACAAGATCAGGCTAGCCCGGGCCTGCCAGGTCAGGGCAAAAACTAACCATTACAATACAAAACAGTGAACAACTAAGAACTTAAAAACCTATCTGATTGGCAGCAGAAAATCAAATTAATTCAAATACAATGACACAGCAGCTATGGAGGTCAGCAGAGGTGTGGGGAAACTAATGCCTAGCAAAGAGAAAC
>NW_015161997.1:288269-312215 GCF_001447785.1 Gekko japonicus | reverse complement strand
CAGGCCCAGCGCCACTGCTGAAACTGTCCTGTCCCTTGTGGTCACGCACCTCATTTTAGTAGATGGGGACACAAGGAATGGAGCACCAGATGTAGATCTTAGTGCTTGAGCATGTCCACTCAGGTGAGAAGAACCATCTGTACAGGAGTGACGGCTGACTCTCCCACCAAAAAGCCTGGCACCCTTTTGTTTACGGGGCTTTATCAGAGCGGCCCAGACTGCAACAGGAGTTGTAGGAGCTTGAGGGAAACGAAAAAGGTGACATTTTAAAACAACTCCACTGAAAGTTAAGATGGGAGTTTATAGATTAAAAAGGTAAAGGTCTCCCTTGCTCGAAAGCCAGTCGAATCCGACTCTAGGGTTGCGGTGCTCATCTCCGTTTCAAAGCCGAAGAGCCAGCGCTGTCCGAAGACGTTTCCGTGGTCATGTGGCCGGCATGACTAAACACCAAGGTGCACGGAACGCTGTTCCTTTCCCACCGAAGTGGTCCCTATTTATCTACTTGCAGTTTCTTGCTTTCGAACTGCTAGGTTGGCAGGAGCTGGAACTAGAGACGGGAGCTCACTCCATCATGCGGCACCCGGGTCTCGAACTGCTGAACTACTGACCTTCCACAGCCTGCAGTTCAGCGTCTTAACCACTTGAGCCACCGCAGCTCCTGTTTATAGATTAGTAAAGTGGAAAAAAAAATCATAATACCTTTGCCTTTTATTTGAGCTTTATTTTTCTGTTCCTCTCTTTGTGCGCTTTCACCATTATGGTGTCTAATTGTACCTATGCCTAAAAAACAAACCAGCCAGAGCTTTCTTTGAAGCTGACATCAAAGCTGACTGTTCATTAATGTGCCCCTCCAAGACATCCACTTGAGAATCACAACTGCTGGGAGAGTGCCCATCTCCCCCATGGAGCAGGAGTAATAGATGCCTGAAACGACTGCTGCCAAAGTAATGGTAAGCCACAAGCAGGATTCGTGTCAGAGCAGATCCTCCAGGAAAAGGGAGAACTTATAAAGGAATTGGTGACCAAATATAAAAAACAGCTTAAAAAAAACCACACCAAAACCTGGAATCTACCCATTCGACCTGCATGAAATCAAACAAAACACACCGTGAACAGGCACATTCCCAAGGCATTTTTCTTTCAAATTGTTGATTCCTATGTTGATGAATGTTGTTCCTAATATGAACTGCTGAATCAAGTTCCAACAAGCAGAGGATGAATAATCCAAATCAGACAGCAAATAGAATTGCAACAAAAAGCCTGCCCAGAATCTAGGTTAAAAACAGCACTGGAGGAAATCTAGTCCGTTCAGAATAAGTTGCCAGTGAGGTAATATAAAATGCAAACATCTGTTCCCAAGATCTAAATGCCTTGCTGGTATTTTTTGCACAAAACCAGAGACCTTTGCTTATGCTGAAGAGGGCCCAGCACAATAGAATCATAGAATCAAAGAGCTAGAAGGGACCTCCAGGGTCATCTAGTCCAACCCCTGCACAATGCAGGAAATTCACAAATACTCCCTCCCACATACACACCCAGTGACCCTAGATGCTATAGTTGGGTCCCTAACCATGATTACTAAGAAATAAGTCCCACTTTGCTCAGCTTCCTTCCTTCCTTCCTTGTAAAGCCACTCAAGATTGCAACCTGAATGAGGCTGCCCTTGTGTAGCCTGCTGGTACACTAGTTGCTCCCAGGGGGCCAGCATTAAGAAGAAATTATGGTTATGGTTCAGAGAAGAAAAGGAACAGCAAGCATCAATTAGATAACCATCAGAATAATGAAGGTATCCATCCACAGCCCACAACTTTTTACAGCTTGCACCATTTGGATCTGCTTCTGCACACAGGACAGACATCTTCAAGTGAAGTATTTCTATTTCTCCTCTAAACAAAGCCTAAAATTCTAAAGCACTACAAACATATTTAAATTACAACATTTTTCTGGTTAAAAGAAGAATGCAACTTGCAAATCACCATGGGTATGACAAAATGCAGGGACAAAAATTGTACTGGATCAAAGAGGGGCTCCCCCCCCCCGTTTACACCTTAGCAGTCAGCTCTACAACCATCAACAATGCCATTCTTGCTTGCTTCCTCTTCTCCAGAAGGTGAGGTCCCTTTTTCTTTTCCGTTTTAACGGCTCATTTACAATTTTATGCAAAGTTATCCTCAACAATCTATCCTTTATGGTAACAAAGAAATCGCAAAAATATTATTTATTAGTAGTAGTAGTAGTAGTAGTAGTAGTAGTAGTAGTAGTAGTAGTAGTAGAAGTAGTAGTATCAGTAGTAGTAGTAGTAGTAGTAGTAGTAGTAGTAGTAGTAGTAGTAGTAGTAGTAGTAGTAGTAGTAGTAGTAGTAGTAGTAGTAGTAGTAGTAGTAGTAGTAGTAGTAGTAGTAGTAAATCACAACATATAAAATCATATAAGTGCCAGTAAACATAAATATCAATAAATATTGATAAATATTAGTAAGTATTTATAAGTGATGGCAGTATACTCTCAGCTTCCAGACGGTCATTACTACCACAGTCTGGGCTCCCAACAGGCTGTTGATTATTGAGTCGGTGCTGGTGTTAGGGTAACAATGATACTATGAGGAGTTTGCAAATTTCATTCAGAAACGGATAGCCATGCTTCTCAAAAGTAATCCCAGATGTTCTACAACAATCCAATGGTAACTCACTATAGGAAACATTTCTGGGTGAAGAGAAGGCAGATGATCGCATACAAACGCGTTGCCTTGCCAAACAAAGAACAGAAACCACAACAAACTGAAACAAGTCTGTGTGCAGGCCAGGCATGCCCTGATTAGACTTCCTTGATTTCTGTCCAAAAGAAACCACAGACGTGGCACTGAATAATATCCACTACATTCTCTAAGTATAACTGATCCTTACAAAACTGGCGGTTCATAGTTTTGGAGGTACTTCAGCAGCTCATCAGGGTATATACAAGTTATAATATACTAGCATTGGAAAGGCCCATCACTTGGCATAACAAACAAGCAAGGACACATCTATATTTAAGATTGTGTATTTGGTGATTTCTGCAGTGCTCTTGAGTGAGTTTCAAGAATTCACCTTGAGTTGGAACGAACGAACAAGTTTATGGAACAAGTCTCTCATCTTTCTTCTGCAGACCTTGTGCTCCTCCCAGTCAGCCATCCCAGAGGACAGGGAAAAACAAGGTTACACCTACCTTTAACTGTTTTTCATCAAGTGGTCTTCTGTGCAGGCAAGCATGGGACCACACTTGCGCAGGCTGGCCACAGAGGTTTCTTCTACCGATCTCATCAGACATTGGAAGCTAAGCAAGAGTTAGCTGTGGCTAGTATTTGGATGGGAGAGTCCAAGAATACCAGGCTTATGACACAGAGGCAAGCAATTACAAACTACCACTCCAGAACCGCTGATTTCGGGAGGGGTGTTGAAAGACCTGAGTCAGATTGAGGTGACAAGAGAGGAAGTGCTATGACTGATAGACAACTTAAAAACTAATAATTAATCACCAGGCCCTAATGGCATACACCCGAGAGTTCTGAAAGAGCTCAAATGTGAACTTGTGGATCTCCTGACAAGAATATGAAATCTTTCATTAAAATCTGCCTCCATTCCTGAGGACTGGAAGGTAGCTAATGTCACCCCCAGCTTTAAAAAGGGTTCCAGAGGAGATCCGGGAAATTACAGGCCAGTAAGTCTGATGTCAATACCGGATAAGTTGGTGGAAAACATTATTAAGGAGAGAATTAGTAGGCACATTGATGAACAAAAACTATTGAAGCAGACTCAGCATGGGGTCTGTAAGGGAAGATCTTGTCTCACTAACCTGCTAGTGTCAGTTAGGGGGTGAACAAGCATGTGGACAAGGGGGACCCAATAAATGTTGTTTACCTTGACTTCCTGAAAGCTTTCGATAAAAGTTCCTCATCAAAGGTGCCTACATAAGCTCAATAGTCATGAGTTAAAAGGACAAGTCCCATTGTGGATCAAAAACTGGCTAATTAATAGGAAACAGAGAGTATAAATGGGCAATTTTCACAGTGTGAAATGACACTAAATTGTTCAGGGTGGTGAGAACCAGGGAGGATTGTGAGGCACTCTGAAGGGATCTGCTGAGGATGGGCGAATGGGCATCAACATGGCAAATGGGGTTCAATGTGGCCAAGTGCAAAGTTGGGGTGCAAATGCACATTGGGGCCAGTTAGGGTGGAAACAGCTAGAGAAATGTGACTAGCTAGCAGCTCAGGAAAGGGTGTGGTAAAAAGCCCATCATCCAGTTTTTTGGACAACACAGACCCTTAGGTGAAGGTGGGCGACTACCGCAGACATGAATTTGATAAATACCCTGGGGGCAGTGGCCAAGACAAAAGAAAGCAGTGCACTGGTAGCAGACCTGCCCGCACTGGAACCAAAGGAACTTTCTGGATGTGGGGTGTATGGTAATATGAAAGTAAGCATCTTTAAGATCAATAACAGCAAACCATTCATGGGGACAAATCAAGCCCATGACCGCCTGTAGTGTGGTCATACAAAACTTAAGGACCACGAGGACAATATTGAGGGCCCTTAGATCTAAGATAGGAGGTTTACCACCATCTTTCTTATCAAACCGGAAATGATGAAAATAAAAGCCAGCAGTGGTTTCAACTAATGGAACAGGCTTGATGGCCCCTTTATTGAAGAGCTGGAGCACCTCCTTTTGCAACTCTGGAGGAGGCACAGAGGGGGAGGAAGCAGGATGACTAATTGGTGAAAAACAAAACTGAAGAAAATATCCTTGCTGAATGATGCTAAGAACCCAAGTGTCAGAAGTAACTGACTCCCAAGCAGGGTAGAGCGTGCAACAAACAGGATAAGGCAGGTAGAGACTGACTGGAAGAACAGCCAGGATTGAGGTTTATCCTTGCCAGAGGTCTCCTGAGATGAAGCAGGACCCTGCTTGGAGCGGGGGTGACCCTGTTGTTTCTTGCCCTGAGGGTACTGGAAAAAAGGGCGCAAGGAAGAATTGGAGCAGATGGGTTGGTCCCAATATGATCGTGATGACTGTGAGTGGGCTGAATGCCTCGGAAAGTAGTGAGATTTGTCGGTCTGGGTGGGTGGGTCACCTCGTGGTGATCTTGTTCTTTCACACACGGTCAAGGACATTGTCTGTCTGGGAGCTGAATACATTCCTTCCTCACCTTTAGTGTCACTGGGCAGGGTGGCACATCAGAGCCAGGAGTGGTGCCGTAGGAATATGGTGGAGGCGATGGATATACAGCATGAGTCTGTAATATGCCGTGTGGTGTTTAATTGCTGCTTTCCAAGTTTAGAGCCTTATGCCTGCAGGACTTTGGCCACAGCTTTATGCTCTTCTGGGAGGGAGTCAAAGAACGTAGCCATTCATTCCCACAGGAACGTTTGAGAGTGCCCCATGATGGCATTGAAGTTCGCCCTGCATAGAATTAAAGCCAATGACATGTAGACCTTATGGCCGAGGCCGTCAAGCTTACATCCTTCCCAGTCGAACAGTGAGGAATGAGGCCCAGAGCACTGCTTGGCTGGGATGACCTCTGTTACAGTGGAATTAGCAGTGAGGTGGGCAAAGAGGGAATCACAGTCCTACCCTAAAACCTTGTGATGTGTGGTCAGTTTTCTTGGCAGCAGGAGAGACTGATGCTGGCTTGGTCCAGATGGATTTGGATATATCCAGCAAGCACTGTAGCACTGGGAAAGCAATTAAACCTGTGTTAGGTGGGTAGAGGGCTTTCAGAACAGGGTCAGATGTAACTGGTTGCAAGCAGATCACTTCAGTGTTGAGGGACTCAGCCGTCTGAATCAACTGTTCGGGATAAAGTCAGAGATCCTCCAGTGGGGAGACAGGCAATGTGTCCATGATGCATTCATCAGGTGATGGTTCCGAAGGGGCATCAGAACTACCTAGAGACAGATGCTTCTCCTCTTCCTAGCGGCTTGGATCCATAGCAACCAGAGCCAGCAGGGGAGCACAATGTGGCTGGGAGCTTGATTCCTCAGAAGGGGGTAGCTGTTGTTCCCACTCATAGGCCAATACATTGGCAGTGGAGCATACTGGAACCATTGAGGAGGTGGTGGTCCCCAATACTGAGGGCATGGAATCTCCCGAAGATCTGCGATGCTGTTTAGGTGGAGGAGCTTCAGCTTCAGGAGGAGACTGAAGAGCAACTTCAATGACCTTGTCATAGGAAGGAGACAGCGACCATCTGGGGGTTGGGGAGGTGGTTTGGGGTCACAGAGTATGGGACAGATCCGGTCCCGGTAGGGCGGGCATGGGAAGTTTTATGCTTTGACTTCAGTTTTTTCTTCTGCAATGGTAGTTCTGAGGAGCTACATAACACCTAGGATTTCTTTTGAGCCAACAGTGGGCTTTGTTCCAATACAGATCCTGATGGCACTGACCCCAAAGGGGGGGGGGTACAGGCACTGCGGTCTAGTTCCAACTCCTTGGAAGGCATCTGATCTTTGCCGGCAGCCACTAAAGCCTTCTCCCAAGGGGTGCCTCTCAGTCTAGAAGCCCTATTTGAGTGGGATTTTGGGGTGAATTACTTACAAATCCAGCATACAGAGACATTGTGGGCCTTGCCTACGGTAGGTGCTGGAGTCAGCAGTCATGGTCATCTGACTGAGCCATTTTTAGGCCTCAGCACATTTCTTAAATAGAGCTATAGCTCTATTTATGGGGTTTTAAAGTTCTTTATCCCTTTTTTTAGAAATTGAGCAAGAAGTGAAGGTCGAAAATAACCACTAGAGGAAAACCTGTGAAAATCAGAAGACAGCAAAGACGTCTGATCTCTGTGGCGATGAAGAAAGGACCGAGAAAAGAAGCACTCACCCCAACCCATCATGTGTTGAATGAGTGAGAAAGAGCCGGCCCATGAGGGGAGGCGCTCTGAACATTCTAGAGAGCTTTGTAGAAGAAATCTCCATGGCAGGCCTGCACAAGTGGAAGTCCCGTGTGGGACTGCACAGAAGCCATGAAGATGATCCCTCAGAAACAGAGTTAGATGCTACAGCAAGAAGTGGGAATCAACAACTAGTGTATTCATGGAAGAGCTTTCACTAAAAGGAAGGAGGCTGATTTCTGCCAATGTCCCTCTTGAATAGCAGCTTGTCCCTCAACATTCTGTCCCACTATGTTCTGGAGGACCCTCAACACTCGGCTTTTCAGGAGGGGCACAGGAACTGCAGGAGAGTGTGAGAAGATACCTGTTCCATGAACCATTTATGGTCACGGTCCATTCCATCCTATCCTACCTTAGCTGGCACAAAAAGGAAGCATCTCAAATCAAGCACTACCTAAAATTCAACAATCCAACCAAGACACTGATTGGGGCTCTGTCCTGTACTCACCATTCTTCCTTTCGTTAAGGGGAGGCAAACACTGGATGGGTTGCAGAGAGAGTTCCTGGAATTCGTGAGCTACCGCCTCACTGTGGGGACTAGGTGCAAGGCGCGGCAATGATCCTGAATCATCTTCTGGGTCCGCTGTTCCCAAGTGTTCCATTGTGTTCAAGCAGCTGGTGATAGAAAGAGTAGAGGGCTGTTTAGTTAGAAAAAGCTAAAAACACTAGTAAAAGAAAAAAGAAGAACTATGTCACATTCCAGTACTCAACAACCTCTGATCAACATAAACACAAGCTACAAAAGAATAAATAAGTTTTCCTAATAATATTTCTCTGTTTATGAGGCTGTTGCCACCTGAAATAGAGGAAGGCTGTTAAGTGTGGGAGGCTGCACACAACCATCTATGCGGCATTTCATGATCCCCCCCACCCACCCACTTCTTCTTTTTTTGCTATCCGCAGCAACTGTATGGGTAGGCCACGGCTTGTGTCTGTTGATCCATATTTCAGACCACACAATGAACATTTAGTGTCACCTCTAAAATAATTTCAACTACCTTGTCAGCCTCATAATGACTACATTTCATTACGCACTGCTGCCTATCCAGTTTATACAAGGAGTACGATGACCAGTAACATGCACAGGGCTTCATATTTCCACTGAAAATAAGCTGTATCACTTTGCCATTCATCACCAGTTTGGGGATGAATGACACTTCGTTTATCTACAGGGCATCCATACTGCCATTCTTCTTCTGTAACAGCTTTGCTGGCGCGCCTCCTCCATAATCTGGTGGGAGGACCTCCTACAAACATAATAGGGACAGATCAATCTTGACAGAACACGAAGTTCTTGGCCTCTGCTAAATTTTACTAATTAAAACAAACTGCGGTGGTGTACCAGTAACAAATACAAGTCTATTGAAAGGAGGTGGCTTTGGGGAAAGGACCACTTGAGATAGGAGTCACTCAATAGTTCCTGACCAAACAATATGATTTCTGTGAATATTAGGCTGTTCTAAATCTTGCCTAATGCAGAACTTCAACATGTTTAGCCAAAGCAAGGTATACAGTACAGCATATTATTCAGGCAGAATACACAAACTATTCCTCTGAGAACTTGGGGGTGGGGGGGAAGGATGCTATGGAGGGGGCGTATGAAAATTTCCTTGAGAAGAGCCCTACCTGTGTGACACTTTGTGAGGGGGTTGTACCTACTTGCAGCTTTGATCTGTTGCGGATTCAGTGTCATTTGCAGAGCTTCCTTCCTTCCTACGTGACCCTAGCTGATTTGAACATGAAAGTGGCCATGGCACCACTTAGCTAATCACTCGGGGCAAATGAAGTCAATCTCATCAGCCATTCCTGCTGCCAACTGGGCCAATCTTCCCTATCTTGCGGCAGTTTTAATCAGCACATTGGCCCAGCTGCCTCAAAAATGGGCACACATCTTTTTCCCCTACCTCTGCACAGTGGAAGAATCCTTTCATATTCTTTTTCAGGGCTCCTCAAAACCAGAAGGAAAAAGGAAAATAGAATACTTTTTAAACATACAGGAAAAAAACCCAAAATAAAATATGCTTTCCTAACCCTGACTCTGTACAGCTCTTGGTTTAGAACCACACCTTTAAATCGTAACTGCTGCTCAGTTATCAAAAATTAGCTGCCACCTCTTCTGCCAACGCGCTAATTTAAAAAGACTTCTTGATGCCCATAGTGAAGTACACTCTCTTTCATAACCTCCCACCCAATGAAAGGGGGGGGGAGCTTCTCATATTCTTATATAACTGCACAAAACTCGTACTGATCAGAGGTAAAGTAAAATGCTGCTTATGATAGATTCCGTGGGTGTATCATTTGCAAAGCCTTTCTCTTTATTTATGACTCATCTACTCTTCCAAAGCTTCTTTCCACTTTTCAATGTTGCTTACCTTCTAACGCTACAGACAGAATGTTCTTTCTATTTTTTGTGTAGGTCACCCATGAGTACCAGTAATATTCAATACCAGTACTCACTGGAAAGAAGATGCAATTTGGATCTAAGGCTAGAAGGAGCACAACTCCAGAACACCTCCAAGGTCGCTCTCGTCCTAATATTCACCATCATCATGGTCATGAACTATGTTTGTGATCGTTTTTTGAACACAGAAGACTACATTTTATGTATACTTCCATCTTCTGATGGAACGGATTAAAAGGAACACCAGTAGACGCGCAGTCCCCCAGCACTTTATCCCTAATAACCACACAACCCAATGGTGAACCTTCTCACCCTGAAGGAATATGGTCTTCAGTACAAATGATAAGGAGAATCACAGATACCTTATTTTTAATAAAACAGCAACAGGGTGTTGCATTTCCTCTAGGCCTAACATGGTTGCTCTTCTAGAATATGGCTCTTAATGTTCCACAAGAAGAGAGGCTAGAATGCATAGGCCAAAAAGCTCACTGGCAACTTTAAATATCTTATTGTTCATTTGCCTGTACCCAGGTTTCTCCCAGTCACTGAATCTGACTAGTACCTGCATCAGAATGAACCGCCCCATCCCTAACCTCAAAAGGCAATGATTAGGCTTCCGGTTTTTGGCAACTCGCAAGTGGGTGCGCTCCATCGTTGCTCTGATGTGAGCGGCCCGCAAACGTGCCGATGGGGAGGCGCACACCTGACCGAGCGTGCAAGAGATCCACCAGGACCGATATTGCCTACTGCTTAAACAAACGCAAGTAAGAATGGGAGTAAACTTACCATTTAGCAAGCTGCCATCTGAACGTCAGGAGTAAAGCTGCCCCAAAGCCCTAAATAAGCGGAAGGGGGGGGAATCCCCATGTCCAAAGAACTGAGTTAAAAGCTGAAGGCGGGGGCAGCTTGAAAACAGCAGATGCTGATGGAATGTGGTGCAGATTAGCTAGAAAATGATATTTTCAGACTTTAAGAGACTTTTCAAAACTTCTTACTATAAACAATGATGCAGCACTCGGAGAAAATGGCAGCGAAAGCTAACCTTACAGGAGCAGACAGCATATAGTCTCCAGCTTTTAAACCGGAAGCAACTGTAGACTTCTCCGAAATGATTGCTGCAGCCTTGCGCCCTCTAGTGGACCAGATGACCATGCTTAACCAGAAATTTGACACGTTGCACAAGGAATTTCAAGAAACTTCAGCAAAAACAGAGACGATAACCAAGAAGCTGAAGAAAGTTGATCTTAAGTCCAAGGAGTTTGGACAAAGATTAGAGGTGGTGGAAAAGGATAAAATCTCTGAGAATCATCAACTGTTACTTCTCCAGTTGGAAAAATCAGCATATGTCCTGAGATTTCAGAACATTCCGGAGCAGAAAGGAGAGGACCTGAAGGAGATTTTAAGTAAGGAACTGGCCCCCGTGGTAAGTTTAACAGTGGAAGTGTTACAAAGGAACATGGATATGATATATCGTACATATCCAGAATATATAAAGAAAAATAAGTTTCCCGGGGAAATATTTGTCAAATTCTCAAAAAGGTTAACAAGAGACTTGATTCTGAAAGTGACAAGTGGAAATATTTTGAAAATCCAAGGACAACAAGTCAAAACCTTAAAAGACATTCCATTTGAGATCAGAAAAAGAAGAAGACAATACAGAGACTTGGCATTGTTTTTGCAAAAGCATAACACCCCTTACAGATGGATTACACCGGAAGGCATTATTTTCAACTTCAACAGGAAGAAAGAAAAGATTGACTCTGTTCTTAAATAAAAAAAAATTCCTGAGCAACAACAAGAAGATAAAGATGGACCTGAGAAATTGGAGGCCGATAAAGATGCACAAAAAGAAGAAGATGAAAATGAAGAAAGTTCTAAGAACTCCTCAACGGCTGAATCCTTAGACTCTGAAGCAGAATTAGGGGCTATGGCTCCTAAGTATCCTAAAAATAAAAAGAAATTTGAAAAGAAATGTAAAGGAAGAAAATGTATAAGAATGTAACTCTGACTGTCTGTTACCTATTATTAAAAAATAACTTTAAGCTAAGAAGTATACACTTTAGTCAAATCTGTTTTTGAATGCTCGCTTTATTCCCTACAATTTTATTGCAATAACTCTCACGTATTGCCGTTTTGATATTAGGGAAACATCGATTAATTCAAAATATGTAATAATTATCTCTTGTTACTTGTCTTCCTCTGACCCCATAGAGGTTTAGTTTAGAAAATACATTTAAAAATCTTTTTTTTTAAAGGCAATGATTAGATTAGACTGGTGATAGAAGAAAAACAGGACAGCCCTTGCTTGGACTGTGCCCAGTACTAATTTACATTTGTAAGTTACAGCATTCTAACAAAATAAAACTACATTCACATTCTCTAAAGGCATGGTGCAGTTAGAAAAGAAGTTGGGCAAAGATGAAGAAATTGCTAGTGGGCAAAACCTCTTTACACAAACAGATTTTTGAGGTACACACCATTAGCACCTATTGCATGAGTGAATGAAGAGAATGGGATTAGAAATTATCCCTTATCGAACTCATCATAAAGGGATTAATTCCTGGGGAGTTTAGAATTTCATATTAAGGAATTCCAAACTCGGCTACAAACAAAACCTAATTCTGTGATTGACAATATTGTGTGAGCCAAGTTCTATTTGTTTATATTTGCTGAATTTAGATGCCCCATGTTGTTGCATAATGTGGATTGAGAAGGAGAGGGGAACATTTTAGAAATATTCATTATTTTTCTCTATGCGTGTCTCAGACACGAGTTTGGCTAACCAGACTTACGCACAGAGAAAAGTAATGTTAGAAGCAGCTTTCAGATCAAATTAAATTTACAATCATAGGCAGTTACTCACTGCTTAATAATTAGCTTTTAGAAAGCTTTGCCTGTCATACTCCCATTCCATCTTATGACATTATCTCCTCCAAACACGCACTCATTAAAATAGGTACATCATTAGGAAAGTCTTTTCAAAGCAGAATTCCTATTAAAAATCTTACAGAAATGCAAATTGCCATATTTGTGGCATCAATGCAATTCCCATCAATAAAACCAATTCCTTTCAATTTCATGAACTTCCAGAGAACCAAATTCCATTAAAACTGACAGGACTCGCAAATAAATGCACTTTAGAGAAGAGCATATTAAGGCTCTGTTTTAAGTTTTCCCACATGTGAAATTAAACTGTAGACAAAACCATTAGAACTGTTAAACAAGGTAAGTTAAAAAACAATTTTCCAACATGCATTTTATGGCTCCAAGAAAGTATCTCTATAAACCTGTATTTCCAGGAGAACGAGTGATTTTAACGTTTAACTATATGCATGTAGATAGTTCATTTCTATTTGAATTTTCTATTATATTTGTTACTTGATACAAAATGATTTACTAATTGAAATCAGCAAACTATAAAACAGGTATAATACGTTGCAACAGTTTCTATTGCTTCCAACTCTCATCACCATGGTTACATGAAATCTAAAACAAAAGATGATTATCAAAGGGAAATCAATGTTGTAAACAGGGGCAACATTAGGCAAAATGTCTACCTCTCTCTTTTAGAAATTAGTACTGATTTAGCAGCATACAGAGTAAACAACAGTTGCAAAGTGAAAAGTGAAAAATGGGAGGACTAGATCAAAGTCAGTAGCACAAACCCCAAAACATCTCCTCCACAACAGAGTTAGCAGCATGTCAGAGAAACCAAGCACTCAATAATTAAATGCAGCAGTTTCTAATCCATCGGGGATTGATCTGGAGAAAAATATTTTACATTCCTGGCCACCAGGTTTTCTTTTTTTTTTTAGGAGTATCACAGTGCAATCCTAAACAGAGCTACATCCTGAAATCAATGGGCTTAAGACGGCACTGTTTATGCGTTAAAGGTGCCAGCACTGCATAACTGAATAAATAATGAAAATTCCTAGACTCAAGAATGAAGCATGTAGTAGGCACATGGATATGAGAGACCTGGGGGTTTTCCCACCCAATTCACTGTCAAAAGAGTCAGACGATATAAAGGAATACATAGCAAAAGTTATAATTAGTACATCCAAGGACATGTGAGGAAAAGATGGTACAAGAGATTTTTCATGACACACACAAAGTGGCAGCAAGAGAGGAGACAGAAAAAGGCTGAAGCTAATGCCTTATTTTTGTTACTCAGCAAGCATCATTTAGTGATTTAATGGTGTAAGCCTTCACAGACTTACTTCAATCTAAGCATATTCAAATCAATGAACTTAGACTGAAGTAACTCTGCATCGGACTGCAGTGTCGGTGTGCACGATAACCACCGCCCGCCCTGTGTACAATATTATCACTGAATGCCTAACATCCCCCAAGCCACAAGTAAAAAGTCATGACATAAAAACAGCACTCCGGACACATCAATTTTAGCTAGGTCTGTTTATCACCCATTCATACGACCTACAGATCTAAAGCGTCCATTCAGTAAGACCCCTGTGATGACAATAGCCAACTCCTTAACATGAGGGTGGATTACTATTTAATGCACACCTAGATGTTATTCTCAGGGAGGGTGAGTTGTATGAAGCAGTTCTCATCTGCTGGATATCAAAAGGCACTTCAGGAGGAGGAAAGGTGCTGCCTAAAATCCCCTGTGCCCCAAGAAAGAGTTGTAGAGTTGCCTCCTATGCAGAGGTCATTTCGGGGGGATCGCAGTTCCCCCGGGTGAGGTATGGGGGCGGGGCACATGACGAAGCCCCGCCCCCTGCTTCCGGCCGCCCCGCTTCCGGCCCTCATTCAGCCAGGAGGAGGCAGGAGAAGAGGGAGGGTAAGTTGCTTCCTCCCTGCCTCTCCCCACCCCTGCCTGCCTGGGGCCAGGGAGGGCCTTCGCGGGGCTTCCTTGCACTCCCGCCAGCCTTGCAGGTCCACCGCCGGGCCCCTCATGGGGCTCGGCCGTGGAGCTGCAAGGCCGGCGGCGGCCGGGACCGTTGGGGGCGGGGTGTGTGGCCTTATGACACACTTCCGGTGATGTCAGGGGGTGGGGCCTTATGACACACTTCCGGTGATGTCAGGGGGTGTGGCATATGCTAATTAGTTATGCTAATGAGTTCCCCTAGCTCTTTTTCTACGAAATGACCCCTGCTCCTATGGCCCTAATTGACAATCACTGCCACAGATATTCCTCCATTTTCTAACTGCTGGCAGACATTTACTGAAGTTAACTTTATTTATGAACAGTTAACTTTATTTATGATTTTACTGATATATTTAACCACTAAGGTATTTCCATTTATGACCACATTGCAGGTGCTATTCTATTTATTCACGTCAGGCAAGCCCTTGAACCAAACAAAGCAAGGAAAGTATTAGATTCAGACTAAGGAGGAAGGAAATTCAGGTTTGCTTCCTCTGTGTAGACTATCCTACTTTTCCAGCTGCCTCTTTTGAGAATGGCTATCCTGTACCGGAAACTCTATGAAAAATAAAATCAAGTCCGAAAGAACACACCATCCTTAGTCCAAGACTGAATATCTTTCCTGCACCAGAAGGTATCAGAAAACTTTTATTTGGAACAAAAAAAATATTTTCCCCAGCAGTGGCAATAAGAGAACACAGCAAGTTCTCCACAGACTGCGAGAATGTAGAAATGGCACAGCTCATGCAAAGTGGCTTCAGAGGGTCTCTCTCCCAAAGTTCAGCTCCCGGAAGAAGTACTGCTGTCCCACTGCTCCAGCCCAACTCTAAAAGAGATACTGCAAGAAGCAGCAGTGGCTGTCACTAGAACCAGGGCTATTTTGGGGCAGGAACGCACAGGAGCGGAGTTCCGGCTGGCTTCCAAGTTGGCCACGCCCAGCAGGAACTCATTAGCATAATAGGCCACACCCAACAGCAGAAACTCAATCGGATTGGCTACATTCGGGGTGTGTGGCCTAACATGCAAAGGAGTTCCTGCTACAAAAAAGCCCTGGGTTTTGACAACAAACAAGGTGAACAGAATAAGAAGCAAAAGGTGGGTGTGGCTGGATAAGCACACTTCTGGTTACATAAGGGTGTAGCCTAATTTATTTATTTATTTATTTATTTATTATTTACATTTCTATCCCGCCCTCCCCGTAGGCTCAGGGCGGCTTACACGGCATGTCGCCGATCGTATAATAAAACAATAAAAACATTAAAAATATTAAATAACATTAAATATTAAAACATCGTACGTAAAACATCGTAATATGCCAATGAGCTGTGCTGTCAGGGGATGTGGCCTAATATTCTAATGAGTTTCTGTTGTTGGGTGTGGCCTATTATGCTAATGAGTTCCTGCTGGGCTTTATCTACAAAAAGAGCCCTGACTAGAACCCATTCCATGGAGCATCTAGGAATGTCTACTGCAGCTCCTGAGCTCAAGCAGAGACGCTGCAGGAATGGGTGTCCTGTCCAGCCTCCCCCCTGATATTTTCAAGGAGCAAAAGAGATTGTGTGGGCTTGCCGCCCCCCCCACCCCCCACTTCAGGTCTAACAGCATCACGAGGCATTTATTAGGCTGGGGAGGAATGGCCATGTCACTCCTCAGCTCAAGGCACTCTAGTCCTTGCAACAACGGCATTAGGGTCAAAGCAGGACAGCAGCCTTTTTGGGCATAACTGGGTTTAGAGAAGGTTAGGCTTCTAGCATCCTGAGCCTCCACACACATTCACAGTATCTATATCCTCCCACGTAGGGTTGCCAATCTCCAGGTGGCACCTAGAGCTCTCCTGTTGAGACCCAGGTTGGTGTAGTGGTTGGGAGCACAAACTCTAATCTGGGAGAACTGGGGTTGATTCCCCATTCCTCCATATGCAGCTGCTGGTGTGACCTTGGATCAGTTACAAGTTCTCTCAGAGCTGTTCTCTCAAGAGCAGTTCTCGAGAGAGCTCTCTCAGCCCCACCTACCTCACAGGTTGTCTGTTGTAAAGGAGGGGAAGGGAAAGGAGATTGTAAGCCGCTCTGAGACTCCTTCGGGTAGTGAAGGGCGGGGTATAAATCCAATCTCCAGATGACCAAGATCAGTTCCCGTGGAGAAAATGGCTGCTTTGCAGAGTGGACTCTATGGCATTATACCCTGCTAAGGTCCCTCCCTTCCCCAAACCATGTGCTCCCCAGACTCCACCCCCAAAATCTCCAGGTATTTCTCAACCCAGAGCTGGCAACCCTACTTATGTGGGACTCAAGGTGGAATATAGGGGCCTCCTATCCAGGCACTGGCCAGACTCATAGTTTCAGCAAGTATACTGCAAAATGTATCTGCCGACTATGCCCTGGGCATATGCACAGAGCTTGGCCACGAGGGAGGGGGCAGAGAGCCTTTTTTAAAAGCCCATCTGCAAAGACCCACTTCTGCCCTACCCCTCCTCCCTGCTTTGCCACCTAACACATACCAACAAGCAAACCACTTCACAAGCAGGGAATGATTAATTCTTTAAAACTTATAGAACATGCTTCCCCCACACTTTTAGCGCTATGGTTTATAAGACTGCAATTACTTTTCACTCTGCAACAGATGCAAACCTAAGAATTAGCTTCCATGGAAACCAGTTGCATTGCTTATTGTAATTCTTGCAATCGTTGTTCAAAAATAGCAATTCAGTGTACTGGGAAACCACAGACATTTAACAATCAGAGTTACGTTTAATATATATATCTTTCAAATCTTTTTTTCCCCCTTGTCCCCCTCCAAGAGGGGTGGCATACAACATAATGTGGGCTTTTCAATACCTAGTAAAAAAAATAAGTACAACATTAAAAAAATTCCATACAGAGATTTGCCTTGGATACTACCTATTCCTCTCTCTATATAAAAAAAACGCTACCTAGCAGGTAAATATCTTTGAAGGTGTTGGTCCTCATCTATTGACTTCACACTGTCAAAATCACTAGCTCTGTAACATACCCCTTATCTTGTAACATATTGTATTATACTAGACAGATTAATATTCTATCAGAAGCAAATTCCTAAATGTATAATGGCCTATTTACATAATGATGGCTGTATGTTAAGACTCACTTGAACCACAGCCTGAATTTGCCATGTGAAACTGCTCTTCTGAGTCCTAAGATCCTCAACTGTAAACTGAAATCCTTCCCCGCTAACGGGAAACAAAACAATAACTCCAGAGGTCAAATAAGCACACCTTTAACGGTATGTCCAAAGGTCATCATGGCCAAGCTCTTACCCATTATTGTGGGCTGCTGGGAAGGGACTACCAAATGAAACAGAATGCAACTTAATCCAGAGTTAACAGCATGTGTTCGTAAGCACTAAAGGCACTTCGAGTACAAAGTGTGTAAATGAGACATGTGGGCATTATTTATTGACCAGTCAAGTCGAACCACATCATTCTCCTCTCCCCCTTTTGATCTGCACAACAACCTTGTGACGTAGGTTAGGCTGAAAGTCTGTAACTGGTCCGAAATCACCCACTCAGCTTCCACAGCAAGAACCTGGGTCGGATAAACCCTGCTCTGAAGCGCTAACTGCTATGCCACATTACCTGTCCTGGTGGGCTGCTGCTGGTGAACAGGAGCAAGCAGCCAGGCCTAGTTAAGTCATACCAGTTAGGTGTCATCGAGTCACCCACAGGGTGCTGCCAGGCTTAGAGTAGCCAACCTCCAGGTGGCACCTGAAGATCGCCTGGTATCACAACTGAACTCTAGACAACAGATCTCTCTCCCCCTGGAGAAAATAACTGCTTTGGAGGGTGGACTCTATGGAATTCTATTCAGCTGAGGCCTCTCCCCTCCCCAAACTCTGGCTTCTGTAGACTCCACCACAAAATCTCCAGGAATTTCCCAACCTGGAGCTGGCAACCCTAGTCAGAACTGGCCCCAATGAGTTCCCCACAAAGGCCAAAGCAGGCCTGGAATGGGTCTCCTGCCCCTTCCTTTTTACTGACAGAACCAAGCTTGGTTGCCTAGCAACAGCCACTGAGGGGAAAGTGAGCCCCACAGCAGGAGGAGAAGAGAATTGGTTTGATGGCTAGTGGCTCACCTCAGTAGCCAGCCAAACGTGGAGGAGCCAAGCAGGAGAAGTGTCTTTGTCAGGAGAGACAGCCAGGAGACGCGGAGACGCAGCGGTGCAGCACGGCCGGAGCCAATCCGCAAATGAAGGAACTGCCCCAGAGGAAGCCACTGCAGAGCCGAGCCGAGACGCCCACCGTGCGGAGCCAGAGGAGAGAAGAGTCGCCGAAAGAACAACAAGCCGGTAGGGTGCCTGATAGGCACTCACCTTCCCCAACTACTATGTGGCCCTAGTTAGAAGTATTAATAAGTTATGTAAACTGCTCAGAGCCTCTGGGATAGAGCGGTATAGAAATCGAAAGTTAAATAAATAAATAAATAAATAAATCTGGGCATTTTATTCTGACAGGGAAGAGTAGCCAAGCCAGCAGTGGGCAGGGGAGAGGAGTGGACCCAGCCCCCAGCCAATGCAAGTACTCTTGAGTGGCGGTTGACAGGCCAATGGCTGATGAAGTGCACAGCACAACCAATGGGAGAGCTGGAAAGTGCCAATACACTAGGACTTATATATATATCTGGCAGTCTAGGGGCTGGACAAGCACTTGTCTGGGATGCTCTAGGGCTGATCCTACATTGAACAGGGGGTTGGACTAGATGGCCTGTATGGCCCCTTCCAACTCTGTGATTCTATGACTCTGTTTAGAAATATGAAGTCCCCCACAAAACCCCTAGAAAAATATGGGGAGAGATCTCCCCAAACTTTTTCCATGTCTTTAAAATTTCCAGAAATGTTACATCTGTAATCCAGGTGCCATATCTTCTTAGCTGAGATGGCTTTTTGGTGGCCAAGAAACAGATTTTAAGAATCTGGGGTTTTATTTATTTATTTAAAATACTTATCTCCCACCTTATTTCCTTGGAGTAATGCATACATTGTTCTAACTCCATTAGTCTAACTCCATAATGCATTTTAAGACTGTAACCTGCATTGAGCCCTTCAACACACATGGGAAATTATTCCAGAGAATGCTACATCACAGCTCTACATGAGCTTCCCTTGACAGCATTCCTAAGACGACTAATATTTAAAGAATTCTGATCTTTTTAAACAAAAAAGGAGAATTTAATGCAAAAATCCTTCCTTTTCTTGGAAATATGAACAGTTGTGAGAAAACGTCTTAGTTGTTAAAATTTATTTTATTCAAAATGAGGGAATATTACTTAGATATAAGATGTCATTGTAGTCAGTGTCACTTCTGTTATTTACATCAAACGGTATCAGCAAGTACAGTCACCTAGATTTACCTTCTCTAAGAAAGTCAGAATCAGTACTTGTAAAAATATTTCTGCTGCATGTTTTTTTTTTTGCATTGTGTTACCTATTAACAAACATATTCCATTGTATTCATTTGTTGTACCTAGCAGAGCTAAATGGATACTTAAAACGGAGGATGTGTTCTCCCATACATCTCTCAAATTTGGATAGAAAAGGCACAAAGCCTTATGGAAGTAAGCAGCTTTATGGTTTCTGTGATAATAATGAGCAATACTAACTGATGTGACCCTGATGAGGACAGTGTGGAAGCTTCTTTAGGCTTTTTTTTAAGTACATGGTGGTAAAAGAGAAAAAATGTGATTTATCTATGAAGCATTAAGCACTGTGTCTATGGTAACTATGGAGCCTTGCCAACAACTGCAAATATTTTCTCTCAAACGTATTTAAGGGGGGGGGGGGAAAGGACGTCTATATATTTAACATTTCTTTTCATTGTTTGCTTATCTACCCTACACCATTCCACAAAGGGAAAAAAGTCAAGTGAAACCACACATCACATGGAAGTTCTATGACTCAATTTCTAACGTTTTTTTTTTTAAGCTTCAGACTTAAAAGCTCCAGAGGGGGTCGCAATTGGTGTGGGATCATGCACTGGGTGGGGGGAAATCAGTCAGTCAACGTTTATTTCAATACAAGATCAGCTCCAAAGAGTCAGCAGTAGTAATAAAAATATAAAATAAAAATTGGGAGGACACATGCAATGTGACAAGCACAAAACAGATTTTGGGGGAGGGGGAATGGAGAGATGATGCCTTTGCCTGACAGGGAATTAAAACTATTGAGGGTCAGTCAGCCACCTGCATATCCCATACACCCGAAGGCAACATTTAGAAACTTTATTAGTTATCTCCTGCGAGGGGTCTGCAGGGAGGGAGACATAAAGTTGTTCAGGTCTTCCTGGTAAAGTTGACAGGATTGGAGATAATATACTGAGATCGGATGTCATTATAGAATGAGAAGTACAGCAGAACATGTTCAATAAACTCTACTTTCCCTGTATAACATGGGCAGAGCTGTTGAGGGAATGGGAGACGATGGTATCTGCCTTCTAGGAGGGCTGAAGGTAGAAGGTGGAAGTGTGCAAGGGTAAACATTCTCCGATATTTGGAGAGCTCAAGGGATCTAAGATAATCTGCTGGTTAAAAGCATTTGGCATACAGAATAATTGGATATTTCTGTATCTGTGCCGTATCTGATTGTAGGGCATGGTCCCAGAGCCACTGTTTAATTGTTTCTTTGGTTTTTTGGGGGAGGGGGAGAGGCCATGCTCCTGGAGTTCCCCCTCTATTGTTCTTTGCCAGGTTGAATGGTGACTATCAGCAAGGATCAAGGGTACTAGACCCACTGGACTGAAGGTAACTTTTAACCAGCAGGTGGATGCGAGTAGCCACATATGAGTCTCCACAGGGATCAGCCCAGTCTCTAGTCTAAGGCCCCTGCCACACGGCAGGGGAAAAGCCTCTTAAGGCGCGGCTTTTAAAAGCCGCGCCAACGTTGAGACGCCGCGGCGGGATCCCACGGATCTCCTGGCCGCTGCGCCTTTTCTCCCCGGCGCGATCAAACGCCGGGGAGAAAACACGGCCCTAACCAGGAGCTGGCCGAACTGCGCATGTCCGAGCATGCCCAGTTCGGCTCAGAGCTGGAGACGCGCCGGCACATCCTTGCGCCGGCGATCAGACTCCCGGTTTGCGGCGCAGCAGGCAGATGAACCACCTCGGTAGGTGGTTCCTACTTGATCCGTAGCATCGGGTGGATGGGCCAGTTCGGGGACGGAAGCACCACGCTTCCCAGATGTTGTGGTGTGATCGCGCTGGTTTGATCCGCCCCCGAACTGTCCCGCTACTGGCCCAAATTCCCTCGTGTGAACGGGACCTAAGAAGGGCATTTGGAATACATTGTGGGACTTTTGCAGGAACTTGGATTGTACCACTTCCAGTGAGAGTCCTTCTTTGTAAATAAAGCTGGGAATCATATAAGAGTTAAGATACAACCTTTCCTTGGAAGACCTTGATTGCTGCAGGGATAAAGAAGGCTCCCTTTGTAAAGAAGAATTTTAGTATGGTGGAGGGTGCTCTGTGGGCAGTCTCTGTGGCATGCAATGCCTGAGCTCTCTGATGTACGGCAACTGGAAGACTATACCAAGATATTTAAAGATTTTTGTTTGTTCAGTGTTGTGGTCCTGTATTTGCCATCTATGGATTCAATGTTTTTTTTGGTAAAGATAAGGACTTCCGTTTCTTGGTAGTTTATCACAAGCTGCTCCTCTTTAATAGTACCATGTTTCCCCCAAAATAAGACACTGTCTTATATTTATTTTTTCTCAAGAAGACACACTAGGGGTTATACCACAAATGCATAGAAATCCTGCTAGGGCTTATTTTTGGGGTAGGTCTTATTTTCGGGGAAACAGGGTATGTGCCAAAAGCACAGAGTGCCTCCTGAGGCCCACTTGTGAATGAGATAGGATGACAGTATCATTTGCTTATAGTAAGGCAGGAATAGTTTTGTCAGCAAGCTTTGGTGAATGAAAGCTTGGATTTCTTAGCTGTTGCACCAAGGAGTTGATACAGTAGTTAAAAAGTAGAGGGGCCAGGATACAACCATACTTGACTCCTTGGTCAAGTGGGATCTCATTGGAGAGATGGCCTTGAGGACGGCATCTTACTTTTAGGAAGTTTCTTTCATGCAGCAAGTGAATAAATATACAGAGTCTCTGGTCTATTGAGGAGTTCTCAAGTTTTGCCCAGAGCCTATTTATTTATTTATCAGATTTGTATCCCGCCCTCCCAGCCGAAGCCGGCTCAGGGTGGCTTACATAAAAGAATAAAAGCACACAAATAAACAGTTTAAATAATCCTAAAACCATATAAAACATTCCAACATTAAAAGGTGCTAAACATTAAAAAATACTAATATATTAATATTATTAGATTATTAGATGATGGCGGCCAACCTTCAGAGATTTATCCTAGTGGTCAGCCCATAGATCTAGCCTTTGGGCTGCTAGCGCAGGCTGTTTCTGATGACTCCAGGGGACAAGGTTCTCTGCCATTCCAGCTGTTGGAGGGGTAGCTCCTAATTGAAGGCCTGGTGAAAGAGCTCCGTCTTGCAGGCCCTGTGGAACTGCATAAGGTCCCGCAGGGCCTTGATCTCTTCTGGGAGCTCATTCCACCAGAAAGAAGCCGCCACCAAGAAAGCCCTGGCTATAGTCAGCCTGGCATCCTTGAGACTGGGGAGGGCCAGTTGATTTTGGGACCCTGATTGCAGTGCTCTCTGGGAAGCCTGTGGGGAAAGGCGGTCCCTCAGGTATGTAGGTCCCTGACCATAAAGGGCTTTAAAGGTAAGAACCAGCACCTTGAAGCGAATTCAGTATGCTATCGGCAGCCAGTACAATGCTTTCAGCACAGGCTGAATGTGCTCCCGTTTGGAAGGCCCATTAGAAGCCTAGCCACAGCATTTTACACTAGCTGTAGCTTCTGGATTTGTGACAAGAGCAGCCCCATTTGAAGAGCATTACAGTAGTCAAATCATTTTTTATATATATTTAAAGTTTTTATTATCATAAAATTATTACTTGTGCAATTACATAATGCAAATAAACATAAGATTATGTGTAACAACAAGCATAATCAATGATTTTAAAGTAGAATACAACAATGATAAGTCTCGCTAACTCACATTTACTATGCTATCATAACAGTTGGTAGACAAAATCTTCTATTTTTCCTATAAAATAGATAAGGTTTGACTTCTGTCCAGAGTGAGTGTCTTATATTCTGATTTATAAAAATAAAGGAAAAAGGAAATAAAAAGAGAGAAAAAATAATAAAATCTTTGGTGCTAAGTTTAGAGGTTTAGCAGACTAAAAAGAGATAAATCATCAAATCCATTTGTGAAATTGGGACCATTCAGAGGATAGATACTGCTTCCGAGATAAGTAGTCTAGTACCGGATACCACTTTCCGATTAATAAGGTTTGAGTTGTGCCATGAGTTATGTAGTACAGTTTGTTTGTGACTGCGTCCATGAGGTAATGATTCCATAATTTACGTAACCAGACTTTCACTGTTGGTGCTTTAACATCTTTCCATAGGGAAGCGATTGCAGTTTTAGCAGCATCCAGCATGACTTCAATGGTATCTTTGTGTGGCCTACTGAGTAGCTCTTGTGGCCATGTATTTAAAAATAAAGTCTCCGGCTTAAATGGGACTTGTATTGCGTTTACATCTTGTATTATTTTAAGCACTTCCATCCAAACTACTTAATTTTTACACATTCCCACCAGCAGTGAGGAAAATCCCCTATTTGTTGACACTCTTT
>NW_015161997.1:251459-288236 GCF_001447785.1 Gekko japonicus | reverse complement strand
TTCCAACATCGTGGGGATTTTGTAGGAGATATGTAGGAGAGTTTCTTAGGAGTCGCATACCACCTAGTCATCACTTTTAGGTTTTGGAACCTTACCGCTATAGATTTAGTTTTGAAACTAGTAGCGTTCCAATACCTATGCCATGCATCATCATTGAGAGGTTCTTCGAAATCTCTCTGCCATGCGGTTTGGTAAGGCAAGACTTTAGCACTAGATTTTTGGATTAGTATTGAGTAGATTTTAGATATAAGTCCTCTGTTTTGGTTATCAAAGTCACGGATCAATAATTCCATTTTGGTTTTTGGTTGCTTTAATGCGGAGCTTATATTAAGTTGGGACAATAAATGGCTCAGTTGTAAATAAAAATACCAGGGTATAGAAATCCCCTATTTATGTTCATGTTCGGCTTTAGTTCGGATACCATGTTTTGTAGTGATATCCAAGATTCGAGACAGTTTTTTATCTCTCCAACTTTTTATTAGGATAGGGTTTGTACCAGGTTTGAACCAGCTTTGATTTAAAAATGTGGAGTAGCGTGACACTTTGGGCAGTAAGGACTTGGTATAACATTTCCAACAATTCACAGATGGGAACAATACTTCTATGTGACATTTAATTTTGGTTGAGAGATTCTCTGGAGCCCGTATCAAGTCTACCAGAGAGTGTGGGTGCAACAAATCATCACATATTTCCGACCATGCAGGTCTGATATTTGCGTGTAACATTTTGATTGTTGTCAACAATAGTATTGCTCTGTTATATAACACCAGATCTGGTAAAGCAAACTCCCCCAGGGCTCTGTGTCTCTTTAAGATTGAAAAACTTATTCTGGGTTTCTTTTGGTCCCATAAAAACTTTGACAACGTCGCTTGCCATCTTTTAAAAATAAATGGAGGCATGGTGAGAGGGATTGTTCTAAATAAAAAGATGAATTTAGGCAATATAAAGGATTGATCAAATTAAGCCTCTCTATCCAGTTTAGATTAAGTTTATTCCATTTATAAATTGTAGTAGACAGCTCAGTCAGTATACATTGATTGATGATTAAGTGACAACATCTCAGATTTGACCAAAGGAATCTTAATGCCAAGGTATTCTAAGTATTTAGATACCCAATGAGATCGAAATGATTTTTAATAAAGTCTATTTCCCTTTGTGATAGCTGTATTGCCAATAGCTGAGATTTGTTGTCGTTGATTTTCAAACCTGAAAGCTTACCAAAATGTTCTAATATACTTTGAAGCGCCGGGAGAGATTTAGTGAGGTTCATGACGTATAGGATCATGTCATCAGCAAACAACAGCAATTGGTGTTCCTGTGAGCGTAGTCAAAGACCAGATATGTCAGAGTTTGTTCTAATTGCAACAGCTAGCGGCTCCACCGCCACGGCAAACAATAAGGAAGATAAGGGACAACCTTGGCGGGTGCCACGGTGTAATAGGATGGGATTTGTGAAGGTTCCATTGATTTTAATCTTAGTTGTAGGGGATGTATACAAAGTTTTGATTGTGTTTATGAATCTCTGTCCAAATCCCAGTGATTCGAGAATCGAGGATAGGGAAACTCAACTGAGTCAAATGCCTTCTCAACATTGAGTGATAAAAATATGGCAGCTTGCTTAGTGTTTCGACAGTGACTCAGAAGAGTTAGGGTTTTAATGGTGTTATCCGCTAGATCTCTCCCAGGGATAAAGCCTACTTTGTTTGGGTGTATGTATACAGAAATGAATGAATTGATCCTTTTGGCTGAAGCTGCTGTGCGTATTTTAAAATCTTGATTCAGAAGGGAGATAGGCCTATAGGATGTGGGATTTAATGGATCTCTCCCTTTTTTGTGAATCACCACGGTTTGTGCCTCTTGCCATGATGGGGGAAATCGGCCATATACATCATTGCAGGCTGCTGTAAGAGGACCTACAATTGACGTTGCAAAACTTTTATAGAAATCTGACGGAAACCCGTCTGGACTGGGAGATTTTGCACATTTAAGTGAATTGTCTCCAAGGTTTCTTTTTCCGTAAAGGGTTCTTCAAGTAATGACCTGTGATGTTCTTGTAAGTTAGGGAGCTTACCCTGATTGTTCAGGAAGCGATATATCTGTATATAGGCTGCGGTCACACGCAACATTAGCCACGCAAGAGATACGGAAGACAAGCGGAGTTTCCAGTCGCGATCTCACCAGCACATCTGGGAAGCGTAGTGCTTCCGTGGCACAACTGAGGCTTCCTGCCGAAAAAGCGCAGCAAAAAACTAGTACCTTGGAGGTACTAGTTTCCAGAAACTGCGGGGCAAGGGCGGGCGTCTGATCGCGTTTCCGGTGGTATCCGGCGCCCGCCCATGTCCCCTTGCGGAAAAGGATTTTTTTCCCCCCACGTCTCCGTGGATGCACACATGCACCCAACGGAGCATGCGCATTCGTAGTGTACACAAAAAAAGAAAACCAGTTCGCCGCGCTGCGCGCTTCTTCATTGCGCGCAGGCGTGTGTTGTGATCGGCACCTCTCCCTTGCCATGGAACCTCCACAGTACCTCCACAGAACCTCCACAGTAGGTCTGATCGCTTTACTGCATGTTAGTTTGCCCCGGGGCAAACAGCCACACTTCTCCTCTGCAGTTTCCTGCCTGTGTGGCAGGGGCCTTAGTTTGGCATAGTGGATGAGTATAATTTTTTTTATAAAAGCATTCAAATACATTAGCAATGTGATCTGTCTGACTGAGGATTTCCCCTTGTGGCTCTTGGATAGCCGGGATTCTATTGGAGGTCATTTGAGTTTTGACTTTGTGCGAAAGGAGTTTCAAAAAGCATGGGGATCTACACCAATATTTCTGTTTTGTAAAAACAAGCTCTTTCCTGATTTTAGCCGTTTCAATTTGTGCTACGCTTCTGCATGCTACAAACAGTTGATTATATACTTTTTTGTTTGCAGTTTTTTATGTGTTTGTTCAAGTATTTTAATTTGTTCTGTAAGATCTGATTCTATTTTTTGTTTTTTTAGATAGGAGGTCTTGGAAATCAGAAACCCCCGAAGTACTGGTTTGAGAGCATCCCAACAAATGGCTGAGGATGTCCCTTCTTGTATATTTTCTTTGAAGTATTGCTTAATAAATTCCTCCAATTCATGGCAAAGTGTAGGATCAGCCAATAAAGAACTGTTCAAGGACCATTGTCTGTTTCTTTTTGATTGGTCACGCGGGACCAAAATACAATTGAGCCATGAGTGGTCCAACCAGTGTGAAGGTTCAACAGATGTTGAGATAACCCTATACTGCAGAAAAGAAAAGATCAGAATGAAATCGATTCTGGTGTGAACTATGTGTCAACTTGAGAAATAGGTGTAATTCTTAACATTCCGATTCATTATACACCAGATGTCGATTAGGTCGTTATCCTGGAAAATTTCTCCTAGCCCTGTATATCTATTTTTATTTTTGTTTAAATGAGATTTAAAATGAGATCTGTCAAGTTGTTTGTCCACTAAAAGATTAAAATCTCCCCCTAAGATAACATCGCCAGCAGGATAAGTTCTTTGGTCATGGTGTCTTTTATGAAAGCTAATTGGCCTTCATTAGGAGCGTACAGTGTGACTATGGTGACTGGTTTGTTGTCTAGAAGACCTTTCACAAATAAAAAACAACCTTGCAGGTCACTTAGCTTGGAAATAAAAGAGAAACTGGTGGTCCTTGCTATCAGTATCGCAACGCCACGTGACTTGGAGGTTCCTGATGCCAAATATTGATATGGGAACTTAGGTGTCTTAAATACAAACTCATTAGTTTTTCTGAGATGTGTTTCTTGTAGAAGCACAATATCAGCTTGGTATTTCAATAGATGCAACAGAATGCGTTTCTTGTTGATCAAATTATTAAGGCCACGCATGTTTGAAGATACCACTTTTTGTGCATTAAAAGTCATGATACATTGGCAGTTCCTCTTTAGCTCAGTTCAGTCTAATACTACACAAAATTTTATAACACTCAGTATTACAAGTATTAGCTTACAATGACACAGTATGTACTATTGTATCACACACCTCTCTCTTAAAGACAGTTCTTACCTACTATTTTATCTCTCAAGCAGCAGTATCTATATCAGCAGGTTGGCTTCTGAATGGGCCCTATAGATTATAAGAGAAGATAGCAGTAATAATAATACTTAACACTTATTTGGTAATAAGAAAAGGTGAAAGCCAGAACAAGATACTAAGAATGAAAAGAATTGAAGAAAGCTGGAACAACTTTCTTATACTTTTATACTGTTAGCAATGCAGCTACTATATTTTTGATAAAACCGGCTTTGCCAGATTTCAACTCTTGTCTATACGCTATTCAAAGTTTATTCAATACCACTAAACCCTCTTCACCTTGTTTAAAATCTCTCCTTTCTAACAACAAATCAACAAGTAAATTAATAAACTGTTTGAGTGATCATATAGTTAATTAATCAGTTAAAATTAAATTAATAATAGCTATGCAGATTATGTATTTTTTCAAAAACTAAATTGCAGTAATAAATTTAATGAAATTGCTTAAAAATATTTCAATTAGTTTTAATATAGATTTTAATTGATCTAAATATATATATTCCCCTTTTATTTATTTTATATTTATTTATTTAAAAATAAAAGATGGTGTAAAAGTTCCCCCTACTCCTGCAGCTATCTGATAAGCTACAGGGGGCTGGGTTTCTGAGACCCAGCAACTGTCTAAGAGAACACACTAAGTGAGTGGAGCTAAAAACTATTCACTCCACCAGGACTCCCTCCTCCTCTTTAAAGCAACAACATATGCAAGAAAGTCAACCTACCTTATTTTTATTACTAATGAGTCTCCAGTAATAATAATTCACAGTGACAGTGATCTACAGCTACAGATCATATAAAGCAGTTGAATAGGTTGCAGCTCTTGGACTTATATTCAAGATGCTAAAGTTCTTACTTATCTAAATAAAAACAGCCTACATAACTAAGCTGATCTATTCCTATACAAACAAGACCGTGTTGGAAGCAATTAATAAGACCCAACTTCATAAGTGGTAAAACTTTACTTTTCCTTACAACTTTCATAAACTACACTTAATTTTGTACCCACAGCTTTCACTGTTTATATTTCCTAACTTATAAATACAAAACAGTATTAGTAACACCAGGCAATAATAGTGGCATAGACATTACAGGAACCTTCTGTGAAAATTAAATCGCTGAAAACCTGCAGAAACGTCTTCATAGTACAGGAGCGAACTTGGTTGTTGAGGTCTGATGGTGGCGGCGATGGGGATTCCAGCCTTCTCTTTTGCGATTTCAAAGTAAGGTCCATAGGCACTTCGAGGTTTAACGTGCGAAGCAGAGACTTCCCTTCTTCTAATGAGGTGACACGATAGTTCTTTCCCAAATGTGTGAGCTGCAGGATAAAGGGCGAAACCCATTTATACCTACGGTTGGCTTCTATTAGGCATGCTGTAATGGGCTTCAACTCCCGACGTTACTCCAGAGCCTCTGGAGGTAGATCTTGATATATCTCAATCTTTCCCCCTTTGTAGATAAGATGGCTCCGTTACCTCATTTTCTGGATGATCAGTTGTTTGAATCTTACATCTAGTACTGTCATCAGGATATCTCTGGATGATCTGTTTTTAAGTGCACTTAAGGAGCCCAATCTGTATGCTTTCATCACGATTGGCATGATATCCCTCAAGTGATATTTCTTGAGACAGCCATTTTGACAGAAAAATAGGAAGGATCTTCCACTTTCTCATCTAGACCACGGCCCTTTAAATTATTCTGTCTCATAGATCAAGTTTCAGAGCCTGTTCCGCTAAAACATCCTCCCCATGGTGTATGTCTTCTATGGCATTTTGGTTTAACAGACTGTTATTCATTGCGATGTCAGTGATAGCGCGAGTTTCTGACATATTCTTCTGCATTGTTTCCAATTGATCGTACAGAGGTTTCAGCATGTTTTATATGCTATCCGATAATGTTTTTTCACTCTTTATTTAGGGCCGCTGAAAGTTCTGTTGTTGTTACTGGAGTGGTGTCTTTTCCCGCTCCTGGTACAGTCGGCGCCATTTTAGCAGCAATTATGCGGCACTGGCCTGGGAGAAAAGGGCCCAATGTCGAGTCTATTTTAACTTGTACCTTTGTGGGGTTTTTGTAGCTTTGTGTTGAGGATTTTCTCCACTGTTCATTTCCATATATTGGGCAGAGAAATCAATCTGGTGGTTGTCAGTATGATCGTAAGAAAAGATGGGGTCCACGGAGCGGGAGTTTCAGGCGGCCATTATCTTTCAAACGCCGCCACACCCCTAGTCCAATCCTGAGGTGACCATCATGTGGATCATTGTTGCCAAGTCATTGCATTCAAGGAAGGGAGCCAACTGCCTGATCAGCCGAAGATGGTAAAAGGCTGACTTGGCAGTGCCTGCTATCTGGGCCTCCATTTTTAAGAAGGCATCCAGGAGCACTCCCAAGCTCCTAACCTCCAGCGCTGGCACCAGCGGAGCCCCATCGAAGGTAAGAAGTGGGATCCCTACCCTCGGCCCACAGACACAGAACTGCCGTCTTTGTCAGATTGAATTTCAGTCGGCTCAGTCTAAGGCAGCTACGTCTTGTAACCCCCAGTCCAGATCTTCCGGTTTAGAGTCAGACTGGCTGCCCAACAACAGATAGAGCTGGGTGTCATCTGTGTACTGGTGACATCCCAGCCCATGTCTCCGTGCAATCTGGGCAAGGGGATGCATATAGATGTTAAATAGCATCGGGGATAGCACTACCCCTTGAGGCACTCCACAGTCCAGTGGGTGCCTTCGGGATAGCTGTTCCCCCAGTGCCACCCTTTGTCCCCGACCTTGGAGAGAGTAGAGGAGCCATGGCAAGGCAGTCCCCTGGATTCCAGTGTCGGCGAAGTGGTAGATCAGCAGCTGATGGTCGACCATGTCGAACACTGCCTACAGGTCCAACAACAACAGCACTGCCAATCCACCCCGATCCAGATGCCTCCAGAGATCATCTGTGAGGGCGACCAGTGCCGTCTCCATCCCATGGCCTGGACAGAAGCTGGACTGGAAGAGGTCTAAGATGGAAGCATCATCCAAAAAGCCCTGTAACTGAGTTGCCACAGCCCAGCCTATTATCTTGCCCAAACAGGGCAAGTTGGAAACCGGCCGATAGTTCGCCAATTCACTCAGATCCAGATGCTGTCAAATGCTGCTTTGAAATCCACAGAGGCAGTATAGGGTACTCCATTTGGCTTAGAGCTGTACTTCTCCGCAAGATGGTGCAAAATCAGACACTGGTCTATGGTGGAACGGCCAGCTCTGAAACCTGTTTGTCCACCAGTATGTTTTCTCGATCTACCTAGTCAAGGAGTTTCTTGAATATAATTTACTAACAATACTAAGGAGACTAACTGGTTGGTAGTTGGTGGGATTCATTTTTTCTCCTTTCTTGTATATTGGAACAATAATTGCAAGGCCCCAATCTGAGGGGATACGGGCCAACAGATTAATGTGACTAAAGAGTGCAGCGAACATTTGAGTCAGTCCTTCCCCTCAAAAGATCAAAATTGCCTCTGAACCCTCTACTAGGTACAGCCAGGGAAAGACAGATACTATATGGGAGGGGAGATTTTGGTAAGGGAAATGATGGGAGGGAAAGGTTTAATACCCCACCCCCACAGTGCTATAGCCCTTGCCCAATTTGACCACATCTTGTTCCCAAAAACATTAAACACTCTCAAGTGCAACAATAACTGGCAAATACAAGTTAAGAGAGCCAGTTTTCAAGCCAGGTGATGGCACAGCAGCAGCTAAATAAAGATAGCCCTAACATCAGGAATGGGCCATTTCTTAATTCTTTTTCAACTTACTTTCAAAAACTCTACACATCAGAGGAAACATCTCTACCTTTCAATCATCTATTACCTCCCTTAAAAAATTAGCTCCAGAACACAGAACCCTGATGGAGCAACCTATCACAAAACAAGAGATCATCAACACGATTAACAATTAAAAAATATAATAAGTCTCCTGGTGGGGATGGATATCCCGCCGAATTCTACAAGACTTTCCTACTTCTATTAGCAGAACCTCTTACCTCTATATGTAATTATGCTATGTTTCACAATAGGCTCCCTCTCACATGGTGTGAAACCAATATTATTGTATTACTGAAAAAGAATAAGGATGTCACTCTTCCCAAATCTTATAGGCCAATATCTTTAATTAATCAGGACGCCATGATTTTTACAGCCACCTTAGCCAGCCATCTTAATACCTTTATAACCCACTATGTTCACCCTGACCAAACAGGCTTTAATGCCTCACCACAATATAGTCGACAATGCAGAAAAACTTTGAATATTATTCGACACTCATGGAAGTTCCAAATAGAGGCCATAATATTGGCATTAGACGCAGAAAAGGCTTTTGATAGACTGGAGATTATTTACACCACTTGTTAGCCCATAAGGGATTTGGTAACCATTTTTTAGACACAACTCAACTACTCTGTGCTGGCACCACAGCCTGAAACTTAATAAATGGTTTCTCCCCACCCCACCCCCATTCCGACTTTTAAGAAGCACCAAGCAAGGGTGCCCTTTGTCGCCCTTGCTTTTTGCCCTCTCTACTAAATCATTAGCTGAATTGATTAGGAAACAGACCACAATTGAAGGCATCACTATAAATGGCCATGACTACAAAATAAGTCTCTTTGCCGATGATATGACCCTCTACCTTACAAATCCTACTTCCTCTTTAAGAGCATTAGAGGCAACACTTCATAATTTTGGTCGTATATCTGGATTAAAAATAAATCAAATGAAATCAGAAATATACCCCATCAAACTAAACTCATCCTTATCTGTCTCTATCAAAGCCTTATATCCCTACAAATGGATAACGAAATCATTAAACTACTTAGGCATTATAAACCCTACACATTTAAGGGATTTGAAATTCCACAACTATATCAAACTATCCCAAAAGACCACTTTCTTTTTGAAAGACCTGAGCAGTAAAAACCTCTCCTGGTTTGAATGCTCAGTACAGTCAAATCGGTAGTTTTGCCACAATTCATTTTTCTATTTCATATGCTCCCCGTGTCATTAACCTGCAAAGAACTAACAGAGCTGGCAAAACTTACTTACAGACTTTCTTTGGGATTACAAACGCCCCAGAATCTCTTGTTTAGTGCTGACACATCCCTCAAAAAAGGGTGGGCTTGACGTCCCAGACCTTAGCTTATATTATGCATCAACACAACACAATCACATTATTATTTCCAAATTATTATATAGACTGGGTAACTATAGAGAAATCGTATCTAGGCTCACCTATATGACATCTTATGGAACCCCCAAAAGCACGTCCAACTCAAATCTCCCAAAATGAATTCTTGTCTGCAACCCTAAAAATTTGGGATGAGAGGAAAAAGACATTAGCACCTGGCATTTCCCCCATTTCTTCATTTCTAGGCCAGATTTGGTTCGAATACGGGAGGGATCTGTGACGTCCCCTTATCTGGGGAGGCCTGGTTTCATTTTAAAGTGTTATTTTTATTTTGTTCAACTGGGTAGATTAGGCTGCCACCAGGAAATTTTAGGCTTTCCAAACCTTTATACTTTCTTTTGGCTATCACTGGATAGGTAGGTCGAGTTTTTAAGTCTCATGAGGGTCTATGTGTTTCCTGAGAAATTATTTCTTTCAGAGCTGGCAGACTTAAATAAAGGAAGATTTATTGAAACAGTTCATAAATAAAAGTGTAGAACAATGTAACCAGTAATGTGAATAATTTTTACAATTTCATTGTGTCTCACACAAGATCTGCTCCCTTTCTGACAGGGATTTTTCAAGTAACTTTGTAACTCATTACTCAGGGTCATATACGTTTCCTATTTCACTCCAGTCTGTCACTCAGACTTTCATTTAACTTTTGTTTCCTTATACATTCAACTTTTCTTTATACACAGAACTTAACTCTTGTATCACACACAAGACTGTCTCTCTCCCTCAGACCTCAGAACGACCTAACTTATCAACTGTCTTTTTCAACTGTCAAACCTCTAACTGTCACTCCTGAAGGACATACCCATTCATCCACTCAGAAACACTTTCTAAAACCACACTTGTCTCTTCAAGCACTCTAGTCCATCACACAGCCATGCAACCAAACTTTTAAAGAGACACACACACATATAAAACAAGGAATCATTACAGGATCATTCCTCTTTTAAGATATGGAGGACTCTTAATAACACAAAACTTTCTGATATCTCCCACCACAGCCTCGTGCTGGAAAAGGCATGAATTGAACATAATATGGATTTGACCATTCCATGGTTCCAATGCCTACAAGTCAAACACTTCTTAGAGACCCCATCCATTCAGCAGACCACACAAAGAGACTTAACCAAATTTGAGTATCTTTTAAAACAAGGTACTTCACGACGCAAGGGACTCATCTGGGTGATATATGTTATCTTATGTTCTGCTGCAGACTCCAATCGCCTCCTGTATCAAAATAAATAGCAAATAGACTGTGGGATCCCCCTAACGCAGTGATGGTGAACCCTTTAGAGACCGAATGCCCAAACTGCGACCCAAAACCCACTTATTTATCGCAAAGTGCCAACACGGCAATTTAACCCGAATACTGAGGTTTTCCTTTAGAAAAAACAACTCCTACTTTAACTGAAGATGATCCAAACAAAGTAAGGAAAGCAATCCCAAATGCTTTCATTTACTTAAAATTATTTGGCAGAGAATTCGACACTTTAATGATGGTCTGGGCCTGGCTGGGGCGATGGCACGCGTGCCCACAGAGAGGGCTCTGAGTGCTACCTCTGGCACCCGTGCCATAGGTTTGCCACCACTGCCCTAACGGATTCTCACTGGGAAACCATCTGGCTCTCTACACCACTTATATCCAAAGCATTAAATATCAAATTGCTGTCCTTCAAACTCATGTCACGGCGGTATATGACTCCAGTGTAGCTCCATCGAATCAACCATTCCATTTCTCCCCTATGTTGGAAGCTTTAAAGGATCTTATTACCACTTTAAAGGATCTTATTACCACTGCTGGTGGGGGTTCCCCAAAATAAAAAAACTTCTGGAGAACAATCCTTATACATATTCAAAAAACGACGGGTTACACAGTTCCATTAAAACCTGAAATCATTTTGCTCAATCTTTGGTCAGATCCCCAGATCCCCTCTATCTGCAAAGCTTTAATTTTTTTTATTGTTAACTGCTGCCAAACTTACTCTGGCTTCCTTTTGGAAGGAAAAGGAACTCCCTTCGATCTCTAGACGGTTTAAAGCTATTTGGGACTTCTTCGTAATGGAGAAAATCTCAGACAAATTACGTTCTATTGATAATCCTAACTATCAACCACCACCCTCTGTGGTGGCCAGTTCTGGAATTTATGAATGACTATGGTGTGTCTGGATGTTCTAACCCACATATTAATCGCTTTATAGCTTTAATATGATCATAACTACGTTGAAACTGGTATACTATGCTGTTGACTCTTTGCTCTTTTTAAATCTACAATGTACATCCCAAAGATAGCTAAAACTGTTAATCTCTGTTAAAGGCATTTTAATTACATCATGCTTTTATAAATTCATTTTACATCTTTTGCCCCTTCTTTTGTATTGTAAAACTATATATTCATGCATTAGCCTTCTGTTTATATACTTGTTTTGTTATGTTGTTATATGTACTGAAAATTTTCAAAATAAACAATTTATTAAAAAAAGGAATGTGCCATTTCGCCCTTTTCTGAATTCTATTTTCTATACAGATATAAATACAGCACCTCTATCTGGTATCTACCAGAACCATATATACATAGATGTGCCACTTATTTTTCTTTCTAAATTCCATCCAATGCACAGGAATTATCCTTTTCTTATTACCAACAGGCCAACCCTCCATATATTTACTTAGAAGTAAATCGTTATGGTCAACTGGACTGCCTCTTTCCTGATAACGTAGCTCATAGGTAGAAAACATGGATACAGACAGGCTTCAAGCCTTTGAGATCAATATATTATAAGATCACATTGTTTCCCTTGACATCCAGATGGATTGGGGCTGCCTAGAGACAATAAACAGCAACAAAGGGACTGAGACACACAGCCTGAGCTGTGACATGACACTTCTAGGTGTGGAGCCCAATGTTCAAAACACACACCTACAGGCCTAGGTCCTATATTTAATGCCAAGTTCAGGTCTGGAATATACAAACTAACAGCCACAAAGTAACTGTGAAAGTACAGAGTTTACAGGCAGGCAGCTTTAACATACAGCAACACATTTAATACTAACAGAAAGTACTCCCGTGTCAGAACAAAAGTTTGAGTCCAGTGGCACCTTTAAGACCAACAAAGTTTTATTCATGGTATAAGCTTGGGCCTCAGGACCTCTCATTTTAGAAATTAAGCACTCTTTTATTGTATGCGGAGGGCTTTATTTGAAGCCATTTGTTTTTAAAAATATAATACACGATTTAAACATAAGCCACAATACTGATTTTGCTGCATACTTCCAATATTAGAAAATTACTGAAAATTCCAAAGAAACTGGCCAACTTCTGCTAAAGATATTTATTTACTTGTTTTAGGAAACACACTATTTGGAGACTGAAAAAAACTTGTAGAATGTGGGTCTTTTTATGCATTAGGTTTGTTTGCGTTTCACAATTTTGTAAAGCTGCGGTGGCTCAAGTGGTTAAGACGCTGAACTGCAGGCTGTGGAAGGTCAGTAGTTCAGCAGTTCAAGACCCGAGTTGCCGCATGACGGAGTGAGCTCCCGTCTCTAGTTCCAGCTCCTGCCAACCTAGCAGTTCGAAAGCAAGAAATTGCAAGTAGATAAATAGGTACCACTTCGGTGGGAAGGGAACAGCGTTCCGTGTGCCTTGGTATTTAGTTATGCCGGCCACATGAGCACGGAAACGTCTTCGGTCAGCGCTGGCTCTTCAGCTTTGAAACGGAGATGAGCACCGCAACCCTAGAGTTGGACTCGACTGGCTTTTGAGCATGGGAACCATTACCTTACAGACTAGCCTAACTACAGATTCCTCTTGCACAGCTAACTGGCACTGTGCGCCTCAATTTAACCTGATGTTCAAAACACTTAAGTGGCTTGTTAGATGTCAAAATATTAATACATACTAAAACTGTGGCTCCACATGGCTATCTGCAAAATGAGTACATGAATGCAAACAAAAGAAGGACAGTACAAGATACTAGATTCACAGCATTTGAGTATTATTGCTTGCAATTGGCAAGTCGCTTGAAAGTTTAAAAGCAACAGTTATTAAGTACTCCAGTGTTTTTGGCCCACTGAGGACATATCTAGAGATCGCATTTTTGCCAGCCCAGCCTACTTAAACCTATACAAAACTATCCCAGTGTCAGGGTCATCGAAGGCCATTTGATAATAGGGGGAGACTTGATTAGGACTTCTGGTCGGCATGGCGCAGCGACGGGCGGCGTTCGGCAAGCTCCAACCCGCCCGATTCCGAGCCGCTCTAATTGGGGTTTCTCGGTCTCTGAGAGAGCCCCTCCAGGTCTCCCGGAGAGAGAGCTGGTGGAGGGGGCTTTTGTTTTTGGCCCCTTCCGTTCTGGCAAGACGGGGGGGTGTCCAATTATTCGCCCCGAAGCTGGAGTGGCATACGGGATGGAACATGGCCGCCATGTTCCAGTTAGCTGCAGCCAACCATTTTAAATGAATGGACTGAAACGAATACAGCAACAGGAGAAGGAATATAAGAACAAATGATTGTGAGTGACCAGAAACAAAGAGAAAAGTAAAGTGGAAGTGAAACTACCCTAAGCTGCATGGTTTGGAATGAAGAGATACAGCGGCCAGAAAAATATTCTGAAGAAGATGAATTGTCTCTGTAAGTTTATTCTTATTTATAGGGGAATTTTTGTGATGTTCTCGGGTGAGGCTATTTAATAACTTTAAGAAGAAATCCAAAGACTTTTTTAGAGTGGAATTACTAGTGATTAAGTGCAACGGAATAAGTAAAATGGTGACAAATGCAGGAGAGGAGGAAGAGGAGATAGACGAAAACACCCTGATTGAAGACTTATCAATAGAACAATTTTAAAAAATATTGAGGGAAGCAATCCAACAAGGAATAAAAGAGGCTTGTGCAGGAAACAATACCAACAACACTCTCTGACCAAACTGGCAAAGCTCCTAGACTCCTTTCATCTTACAGACACCTGGAGGGCAAAGCACCCTCAAGAACGGGATTATTCCTACTTTTCTGCCAGGCACAAGGTGTTCACTCGGATTGACTATATCCTGATATCTTCGTCACTAAAGTCTTCTCTGCACTCCACCAACATTGGCCCGCGTCATTTATCTGACCTTGCGTGGTTGGACTGCCATCTTCAAAACCTGATGGAAGAGAAAATGGACAGACAGTGGTCCATGGATGCGTCCATTCTATTAAGAACATCAATCACAGAAAAACTGAATAACGAAATCTTAAACTATTTGGAAATACACAAGGATACTGAAACAAATCCAGCAATACAAAGGGATGCGCTGAAGGCTGTCCTGAGAGGATCCATCATCTCAGCAACCATCCACATAAACCAAGAAACACAGAAGTTGAGACTAGACACACTGAATCTAATCTGGAGCAGGAACATAAAAGAACGGTACATAACTAAACATATCTCAAACTACAAGCGGAACGGAAAATTCTTGATTCTTTGGAAGTTAATTCAGTCAAGCGGAATCTGTTGATACTTAAATTAAAATTCTGGCATAAATCGGGGGAAAATATGAAACTTCTGGCGTGGAGGGTGAAAGATTAAAAAAGAAAGCGGTCATCGGCTCTATTAAATCTCCACGGGGGGGAAATCATACCACTTCAAAAAACATAGCGGACATCTTCGCAAAATTTTATGATCAGCTACATCAGTCATCTTATCTGACAATGAGCTCAATCAACACTTATTTCGATTCACTAGCTCCACTTAAATCATTATCTGCAGCCCAAGCATTGGCACTGGACAGCCCTGTAACGCAAAAGGAAGTGATAGATGCAATCAAACAGACAAAATCCAATAAAGCTCCGGGTATTGATGGCCTCCCGGCTGAACTATACAAAACTTTTCGCGCTTCTCTAACAGACCCTTTATTAGCCCTATTCAACTCGGCCCTAAAAGGTGGAATCCTATCACCATCCTGGTCAGACTCCTCAATTACAGTCATTCCCAAGAAGAACAAAAACACAACAAATCCAGCATCTTATCGCCCCATTGCTCTGATTAACAATGATGCTAAGCTTTTTTCAACAATTTTGGCAAACTGTCTTAAGAATGTGGCTCCTGATATCATCAACACCAACCAGACGGGGTTCATCCCGAACAGACAGATCACGGAAAATATATGACAGTCCCTGAATGTGATCTTACAAGGCAGGTGCTCCAAGGAAGAATTTCTGATTCTGACCTTAGATTTTGAGAAGGCCTTCGATTCTATCGAAATTTCATACTTATTAACACTGCTTCAGTGCATGGGGTTTGGTGCAAACTTCTTAATGGCCTTAAGAGCAATCTACCAAAATCCTCGATCCAGGGTGAGGGTCAACAATGTAAATTTGGCTTTCTTTTCTCCCACAAGAGGAACAAGGCAAGGATGCCCGCTCTCGCCACTTATATTTGCTTTCGCTATAGAGCCCCTGGCGGGTATGCCGACAACATGGCTTTATACGTCTCTGATCCATCATCATCTTTGCCATTCATCGCTGATATCACCTCCAGGTAACCTAATAAAAATGCTTCAGAATTATCACACTCCAAGCTGGTGCTACATTGAGCAAGCTTATGTACGTCCCTTCTCACTTCCAGACACGATATGGATGCCTAAAGCCAATCTACCTAAGACCATAGTTGATAACGCATTCTTAAACGCCACTTTAAGAATTTGGGATATGCACAGAAAAGTACTGGAACCGAAGGTATCTCCCGTGTCCACTTTCACCAACCAACCTTAGTTTACTTCAGGATGTGAACCTGATGCCTTTGAACAACGGACGAACGCTGGACTCCGCAGACTACAAGATCTCACCCCAAAAGGACACCTCCACCCAAAATCTCATTTTGAAGAAATATTTCAATCTAAAATCTCCTGGCTAAAACTATGTGTGTGTAATTAAAAATGCTGTATGTTGTCTTCCCTATCCCCCACGAATATTGTTAGTCCAATTGTCAAAGAGTAACTGTAAATCGCTCTGAGCCCGCAGGTGTGTGGGAAAGAGCGATCAATAAATCGAAAGGATTATTATTATTATTATTATTATTATTATAACAATAACAATAACAACAATAACAACAACAACAACAATAATAATAATAATAATATCAACTCAAAAGTCTGATTGATTGGGCAAAGGAACAGGGATAATTTTCCAGACCTAAAACAGTATTCGAACACATCCTAGGAGAAACACCTGACAAAACGAAAGGTGTCTTATCACATATCTACAAATCTAATAATAATAATAATAATATCAACTCAAAAGTCTGATTGATTGGGCAAAGGAACAGGGATAATTTTCCAGACCTAAAACAGTATTCGAACACATCCTAGGAGAAACACCTGACAAAACGAAAGGTGTCTTATCACATATCTACAAATCTTTGCTGGAAAATGAAAATGAAAAATCTATGTCTAACAAGACCGCTTGGAATAAGGACCTTCGAAGACAACTATCTACCCAACAATGGACAAAGATATGGAACTCACATGCTGGCAAATCTAGAATATTTTCCATAAGGCTACAATTTTTTAAACTCCAAACGAGATGGTACCTCTCCCCGGAGAGATTACGACATGCATCCCACCTACAATCATCTCTGCTGGAAAGGATGCGGGGCGGTCAGTAATTTTTTCCACTGTTGGTGGGAGTGTCCGATAATACAGTCTTTCTGGAGACAAGTGATAGAGGAAATCACCGCAATCACTTCTCAAAAACTCCCTCTAGACCCAACAGTAATCTTATTACAGCTAGTAGACGGAGAATCTCTGATCATGAACATCTCAACTCTTACTTCTATCCTATTGGCCACCGCAAGATTAACCGTGGCGGCTGTATGGAAAGCCCCAGACCCACCAGACATCAGAACATGGAGACAAAAGTGCTGGGACCATTTTGTGATGGATAATATTGCGGAAACATACACTGATAGGTCACGCAAACCCTTAACCATACACACTACTTTCATCACAACATGGTCTTCATTCATTCAATACATGGTAGAACATGACATAATCCCTCATAATCCTCACTACATAGAATGGCTGCATTTTTAAACTCTTTCTGTTATTAGTCTGTAATTACAACACAATAAAAGCATAAATACAATAAAATTCATATAAACTACATAAAATACTAACATGGAGAATACAGTGGATGGCGGCATTCATTAAACAATCCCTTAAATGAAAGGTGGTATCCAACAGTATATCATAGGGCCATGATGTATTCCAGTGGCTCATTTATCAGTGGCAGCTCCTAATCAAAAGCCTGGTGGAAGAGCTCCATTTTGCAGGCCCTGCAGAACTATAAAAGGTACCACAGGGCCCTGATGTTCTCTGGGAGCTCGTTCCACCAGTATGGAGCCACCACTGAAAAGGCCCTGGCTCTAGTAATGGTCAACCTGGCATCTTTCAGGCCAGGGAGAGTCAGGCGTTGTTGCGACCCTGACCTCAGTGCTCTCTGGGGCATGTATGGGGAAATCTGGGGCATGTATGGGGAAAGGTGGTCTCTCAGGTAGGCAGGTCACAGACTATATAGGGCTTTAAAGGTCAAAACCAGCACCTTGAAACGAATCTGGTTAGCTATTGGCAGCCAGTGCAATGCCTTCTGTACAGGCTGGATGTGGTCCCATATTGAGAGACCCATCAACAGCCTGGCCACTGCATTTTCCACTAGCTGCAGCTTCCGAATTTGAGACAAGGGCAGCCGCATGTAGAGAGCATTGCAGTAGTCTAATCTTGAGGTGACCACAGCATGAATCACTGTTGCCAGGTCACTGCGTTCGAGGAAGGGAACCAGCTGCCTAATCAGCCATAGATGGTAAAAGGCTGCCTTGGCAGTGGCTGCTACCTGGGCCTCCATTGTTAAGGTGGCATCCAGGAGCACACCCAAGCTCCTAACCTTTGGCACTGGCACCAATGGCGTCCCATCGAAGGCCAGTAGTGGGATCCCTACCCCCGGACTGCTCCGACTCAAGCACAGGACGTCCATCTTTGTTGGATTCAATTTCAATCGACTCAGTATAAGCCAGCCCGCCACGTCCTGAAGCACCCCCTCCAGGTCACCTGGGGTAGAGTCGGACTGACTGCCCAACAACAGATATAGCTGGGTGTCATCAGCGTATTTATGACACCCTAGCCTATGCCTCCGGGCAATCTGGGCGAGGGGGCACATGTAGATGTTAAATAACACCGGGGACAGCACCGCCTCTTAAGGGACCCCGCAGACCAGTGGGTACCTCTGGGAAGTCTGTTCCCCTAACACCACCCTCTGTCCCTGACCTTGGAGGAAGGAAACGAGCCATTGCAAGGCAAGCCCCTGGATCCCAGTATCGGCGAGGCGGTGGATCAGTAACTGATGGTGAACTTGTTTTGATTTTGCTGTCCAGAATTCAGTTACTATGAGACACTACCAATAAATATTGCTTTTCAAAAAGCCCACAGGAGCTATAATTCACTGTGCTGTGTGAATTTCTGAACATTCACAGGCTCTTGTTCATATTACCACTTTTATAACTAGAATGCTAGTATTAAAATGCTGACTTTACATACATATATTACATTAAGAGCCTTCATTCTGAAGCAAGCTGCATCTATTTCTGAAGAATTTGCTTCTACTGATTTTAAAAACAAAGCCAAATTAAAGACATGTTTCCTTCTATAACTGATGGGTTGATCAGGCAAGTGTCTTGCTAAGTATAGCAGTAATGGCACTGTCAATTATTGAATTCCTAGGGCAACAATTCTTAGGATTTATACAGAGCCTGTGCCCATCCCTTAAATGCCCTGGCCTGGATCCAAACAGCTTGTTAGTCTCACACGTGGCTTGCTCTAGCCTAGGGGAATTCAGAACTTTTAATTCAGACAATTGGCCCTGTTGTTGTTGTTCAGTCTCACAGTCGAGTCCGACTCTGAAACTTTCTGTGGGGTCAAAAGCAGTTTGCTGTTTGGCAGTGAAGTCCAAAGGCTGCTTGGGATTACAGAGTTAGTTTCACAGTTCTGCAGATCTTGGCCACTGGAACTAATAACCTTTTTTAGAAAATACCACATTTTGCATCTTTATTTAATACACACTGTACTATACATTTGGCTGTTGTTATTAAGCAGGCTAATCAAAAGGCATCTGAGACACACTGTATATCAAAATATTGAATTCTTAGACTTCATTTTGTAATTCTTCAGTTATTTCAAAGGACATACCTAGCATTCAGACCTTGATAAAGGCTTTGATAACATTAAAGTACAAGGGAACACAAACTTTCAAACAGATCTTTTTAAAAGTCAGAATTCACACATTAAAATCCATGAATGAGAAACTTAGGTCACTTGTTTTACAACAGAACATTTGCAAAAGAAAAACTGCCGCAGAAGTAAGAACCTGCTTTGATTTGAAAATGTAACTATGAAACATGATAAAGAAAATATATTGGCTTGAATCCAAGGATCCTGCCAGGCAAGTGAATTGTACTTCCACTCACATATGGAGAGACTGAAGACTTCCCCACCTCACCTGCAGCCTCCAAAAAGATACGGACACTGTTGGGGAGGGAACAAATGTCTTCCACTCATCAAACAGGTTCCGGATCTAAGCCCTTATTGGTAGATGGTGCAAAAAAAACCCCAACCCAGCAAAAAAGACTGCAAACTGTGACCCATGCAATATTTATATGGCATCCAAGAATGTGCAAGCAAACAGTGGAAATCATAGTGCTGTCCAAAGCGGGGGTAAACTTATGACTTTATGAGTACCTTGAAGAAAGCAGGTAGATTCGATAGCTCCCAGAGACCATTCCTTATAATCAGTTTAAAAAGATGATATGAACGGTATTAATGCATGCCGGTATGAAAACTTTCACTTACCTCAGTAATAAATCACTCAAAATCGTATCCCCTTACAATCAAAAGGCCTCTGGTGAACCTGAAAAATTAATCACACACAAAAAAGAGGCCTGTGAAGTTCCTTCAAAATGTATTTAGTATGCACATATAAAGACTTTGCAATCCTAGCTCCTGATGCAATGGGAGGTGGCTCCAACTTTCCTTGTTTCAGCTAACCACAACACAAGGATTAATTTAGAGAAACTACGGCTAGTCAGAAGAGCACATTCAACAAAACTTGCACAGAACACATTTCATCATTTAGTTAAACATGTGAGAGATGAATACTGCATTAACTAGACATCATAATTAGCAGGGCTTTTTTTGTAGAAAAAGCCCAGCAGGAACTCATTAGCATAATAGGCCACACTCAATAGCAGAAACTCATTAGCATATCAGGCCACAGCCCTGACAGCACAGCACATTAGCATATTAGGCCACACCCCCATGTTACCAGAAGTGTGCTCATCCAGCCACACCCACCTTTTGCTTCTTATTCTGTTTACCCTGTTTGTTGTCAAAACCCAGGGCCTTTTTTTGTAGCAGGAACCCCTTTGCATGTTAGGCCACACACCCCTAATGTAGCCAATCCTAATGCGTTTCTGCTGTTGGGTGTGGCCTATTATGCTAATGAGCTCCTGCTGGGCGTGGCCAACTTGGGAGCCAGCCGGAACTCCGTTCCTGTGCGTTCCTGCCCAAAAATAGCCCTGATTATTAGTATTTTAAGATTAAACCCTGCTTTGATGTTTTTATGTAGAACTGAACCTAGAATGTTCCTTTCACAATTCCCTCGAGGGAAGAATGAGATGTTTGAAAGAACTCCATTATAAACCTGAAGCCCAACTCAGGGGTAAAGCTTAAAATAATATCAAGCATTTGCTGTGAGAACTGTTGGGCCATTGATCATTCAGAATTTGGGTCCTGCAGATGCATTCCACTGAGCTTTCCTTCAGTGCAAGAAGCCTTTTCACATTTCAGTCACAGTCACAGTAGGAGTACTGGGACCATAAGTGTAACCAACAACGTTTTTTTTTCCCATTTATAGTCCACATTAAGAAACTGTAGCATTCCCCCAAAGGTCAATCCTAAACAATCTGACATAAAGTTACTTGCTTTTGCACAAAGATACAAGGAGGATAAAGAGGAAGCAGCCTGTACATAAAATGGACTGAGAAACCCTCTGTTGCAGAGCTGCTTTCTGTCAAATGTCTCCCTTCAGTATACAAAATGTGTACTGGATGCAAACCTAAGCCTCAAAAGATGCATAGGATTCCTAGAAGACTAGAAAGCAAACATGGGGTCACCTGAGGACAGTAGCTGGTTAGCGTACTCCAGCTTTTTAGTATTCTCATTACTATCAATGTAAATATACCCGGAACCGAGCACACTGTTGAAAGTATTAGGCATCTTACGTCTGTATGTATGCGTAATGCTCATACAAATAAAAGTTAAAAGATCAGTGGACTACCACCACTGCATTATAGCTCTTGTTCAGTGTTTATACAATCAGACACTTTATGTAAATATTATCACACTACTTGCAGCACACAGGAATTTCCTGCCTATTCAGTTGCTGCACCAGTAAAAAAGCAGTTATCCCACCCAACACTTTGAGAGCTTTTGCAGCTGAAAAGCAACTAACAAATAAATGTAATAAACAACGTGAAGGAGCAATATGGTCTTAAGACAACTAGGCCACAAGATTCCCCCTACACACTAAGGCAATGAGAGAGGGGGCTTCTCTATAAAGCACAGAAGTTCCCAGGAAGGATCAGATGTCCAGCTCATAGATAGGGCAAGACTCCAAGAGCAACACTCAGTTCAATAGGAAATCCTAATTTCTTATTCTTGTCATGGGACAAAAATGGACAGTCAACAACAGACTGAAAATCCCAGCAATACTGACACTTACTCATAGCCCATTATGAATATGCACAAGTTGACCCTGAATCAACACTCAGTATTGCAATAAAAATTACACTGTAAACTTCCGCCAGACTTCAGCAAACATGTAGAACTGAACTAGCCTCAACTAAAGCTCTATTTGAAGTCAACATTTAAAAAGATATCCTGGAGAGTGTCAAACTAAGGTGCAGCAGAGCTCTCTAAACTAACCATCCTATTAAAGAAAAAATTAGGAAATATATTCTGAATGAGACAAGAGAGTAAGAACAGCTGTAACTTCTTTTACATGAACACTAAAGGAGCTGCGGTGGCTCAAGTGGTTAAGACGCTGAACTGCAGGCTCTGGAAGGTCGGTAGTTCAGCAGTTCAAGACCCGAGTGTGCCGCATGACGGAGTGAGCTCCCGTCTCTAGTTCCAGCTCCTGCCCACCTAGCAGTTTGAAAGCAAGACACTGCAAGTAGATAAATAGGTACCACTTCAGTGGGAAGGTAACAGCGTTCCATGCACCTTGATGTTTAGTCATGCCGGCCACATGACCACGGAAAGGTCTTCGGACAGCGCTGGCTCTTCGGCTTTGAAACGGAAGCAACCCTAGAGTCGGATTCGACTGGCTTTCGAGCAAGGGAACCTTTACCTTTAAAGAACATGTACCAACAATTATTACAGCAATACTGTAACATAACTGCATAGCTGAACAAAGCCACAGTCCCGAAACCAATTATATCCCACAAAGCTTGATGGAACAATTCATGCATAAGATGGTTTAGAATGTTTCTGTTCAGTGCAGTACAATGTGTGTATGCTCATTTCCAATCACCCAAAACTTGGACAGTTTTATAACTACTATCCCCAGGAAAGATACCTTTTTGGCTGCCATGATTAGGTGGTTCCCCCCATCCCCAGGGATAAAAACTGTATATAATAAATAGAGCACATGTCCCAGAGAGCAGATATGAATCACAAATAAAGGTATGTCCTGAGTCCACTGCTGCTCAACATTATCCTCTGTAAAAGTCCAGTAGCACCTTAAAGACTAACAAAACTGTGGCAGGGCATGAACTTTCATGAGTCACTGATCACTTCTTCAGACACAGCTGGAATGTGAGTCCATCTGTCCTATATACTGGAAAGTGGAGAGATTTCAGATGACAAATCTGAATTAGCAGGCAAATGACATCAGGCATGAGTGGATTAGGTGTGATATGCAGAGGGGTACTAGGCATGGAGAAATCAGCATTGGTAATGAGGCAGGAAAACCTAGGTCTCAATTAAGTCCAGGTGGATGCGTTGTCTTGAGCTTCATTATTAGTTGCAATTCAGCAGTCTCTCTTTCTAATCTCCTTTTGAAATTCCTTTGTAAGAGAACTGCTACTCATTGGCCCCGGGCACACGGGCCAGATATCGCAGGGGGGAGGCGTGGCTAATTGCCCCGGCGCAGTTTGATCCGCGATTAAGGGATCAGACGCACCGGCGGCACAGCACGGGTCCTTCCCTCGGCGCCAGTGGGTAAACGAGGGACCGGAGGGGAATGCCACCCGCCGGCACGATCACACCACGGGCGTCTGGAGGCAGCCCGTGGCAAACATTTACTAGTACCTTGGAGGTACTAGTTTTTAAATCCGCATTGTCGGCGGTAAGCCATGGGTGCGCTCCACTTCCCAGAGGTTGGGGTGTGATCGCGCCCGGATAATCCGCCCACCTTCCATGCCTCTCCCGCAGCAACTCTGCCATGTGACTGGGGCCTTAGGTCAGCAACTGAACGTCCTGCTATATAAATGCTATATAAATGCTTAACATCACACATCTTGAAAAAAAAAACTATCACCAACATTGTTTCCAGAGGCAAGGCAGATTTGACCTTGGGCATGTTCATAGATTCAGGTGGGTCTGAAGCGACAGAACAAAATTTGAGTCCAGTGGCAGCTTTAAGACCAACAAAGTTTTATTCATGTTCAGTTTCCCCCCCATCCCTGAGCTCATCAATTCTTTGTAGAAAAATGCATCTCACAAGTTTAAAGAGGGATAAAAATATTTCAAATAAATCATATTCTATTTGGCCCCCTCCTCTCTCTCAAAATGCCTGCCCTATAAGAGCTCACAGGTGGGACCCTGGTGGGGCAGAGAGGATCTCCCTCTTCTCTATCAGAGCAGTCTTCCTTGGCGCTTGAAACGCAAAGGGGAAGGGATAGCCCTGCTGGAGCACAAGCGTGGAGGGCTTCAGGAGGGAATGGGATAAGCATATGAAGCAGAGGTCCATCAGTGGCCACTAGCCACGAGGTATTAGAGATGTAAAATTTCCGGAAATTTTGAAGCTCGGAAAAAAACGGAAATTTTTGGAAAAATTGAAAAAAATGCTACATTAGCATTTCTTAGGTCTTTTCTAGACTGAAAGTCATTCTGTTACTTTAAGAACATAAAATATGACTATGGACATTTTTACTTGGCATGAAATTATCACAATTAGCATATTAAAAATATAGTGTATCCAAACAATTATCACAAACAGAATACCCACCCACATGCAAAAACAAAACTGAAACTTTTCTATTTTCTTCTGACAATCGCACCCCCTAAAGGAAGAAATGCATCTTGTTCTTGCATTGGAGAGTTCAGTTTGTAACCTAGGATTTGCTTGTCCTCAGTGCACAGAAATTAGATCAATCTGATACCATATATATATAAAAGAAATTATTTGGAAAATATTTGAACATCTTGTCTTAAAATATTTTATTCATCATGTTAAAATAAAACGTTCCATAATCAATTCTTTTTCTTTTCTTTTTTCAATTTTTCGGAAAAAAATAAAAAGGCTTCAGGGGGAAAAACGGGAAAAAACCGTTTCCCCCCTGAATTTTTCCAGTTTTTTTCCGGGCATTCACATCTCTACGAGTGATAGGTGCTCGTGTGCAAGTGTTGATCTGGTTTCTTGGTGGTTCGGGGGGGGGGTCGACAGTGGGAGGACTTCGAGTGTCCTGGCCCCACTGGTGGATCTCCTGATGGCACCTGGTGTGTGACAGAGTGTTGGACTGGACGGGGCCACTGACCGTATCCAACATTGGCTTCTCTTATGTTCTTATGTTAAATCCAGTGGCATCTTAAGGACTAGGAACATTTATTTCAACATGCTTCTAAGAGGCAACCAACTACGCTAAGCTCCCCCCCGGAGGTGGAGGCATTCCCAGGGGCACTTTAAAAACTAACAAAATCTATCTGAAATGCATATTTAAATAAATGCTGCTAGACCTCAAGCCGCCGCTGGCCTTGTGTAGCCACTTCGGGGGAGGAGCCTGGTGGGGGCTCTGCGCCTCGTGGAAGCCCCGCCCCCTGAGGACCCTGAGGGAATAGCCTGCCGTTGCCACTCAGACCAACCCAGAGACGCTGGACGCGCGGCGGGCGGGACCTTCTCCTCCTCCTCCTCGCCCACCGCCCCTATCCCATCTCAGCATAGCTCGTTGCCATCATCACTCGGGAACGGGGGGTGGGGGAGAGAACGAATCCTCGCAGATGACAAACGCACCGCCCGCGTCCGCGTCCTTCCCCGCGCGAACCCAAGTCCGCCCCTCACTCACCCTCTCTCGCCGCCGTTACCGCGGACATGTCCTCTCGCGAGGCTTGGCGGCGAGACTTTGTAGTAGCGGTGTGAGATTAGGTAGCATGAGGACGGAGAAGGGGCGGGGCGCGGGAGGGCGCGCGCGCCCTCCTCCCCTTACGGATTGGCGGGGGGGAAAGGTGCTGGCACGCGCGGATACCGAAGCCCTCCTGTTTGTGGGCGCGGCTGCGCGAGGGCGGCAAAGCGTCGCTCTGCTCTTCTCGCGTTGGGAGGCGGGGGAAGAGGAGGGCGCGTGCGGGCTCCCCTTCATCCGGGTGTTTTCCTCGGCCCTTTGTTTAAGGCGGGCCTAACAGAAGTGCGGTGGCTCAAGTGGTTAAGACGCTGAACTGCAGGCTGTGGAAGGTCGGTAGTTCAGCAGTTCGAGACCCGAGTGTGCCGCATGACGGAGTGAGCTCCCGTCTCTGGTTCCAGCTCCTGCCAACCTAGCAGCTCGAAAGCAAGACATTGCAAGTAGATAAATAGGGACCACTTCGGTGGGAAGGGAACAGCGTTCTGTGCGCCTTGGTGTTTAGTCATGCCGGCCACATGACCACGGAAACGTCTTCGGACAGCGCTGGCTCTTCGGCTTGGAAACGGAGATGAGCACCGCAACCCTAGAGTCAGAGCAAGGGAACCTTTACCTTTACTTAACAGAAGTTGAGAGGGGCGAATTGGGTGCTAGTCCTGTTAGTGGGACGAGGTCTATGCACGTGAGAGAGCGTGGGTGGGTGTCACTGTGGGCATATAAATATATATATACACATGCACGTAGTAGGAATTCCAGACGTTCGTCAGTACCAGCAGAACAAAACAGGCCTGGTGCACTGTTCCCTCTAAGCTGAGTTTGTGTGAGTTAGCTCACAGTTTTTTAGCCTCCGGCTCACACATTTTTGTCTTCGCTCAGGAAGGAGGGCTCCAGAGCAAACTAATTTATGCAGTAGCCAAATGGCTCGCTCACAACTTTAATGCCAGGAGCTCACAAAGTAGAATTTTTGCTCACAAGACTCCACAGCTTAGAGGGAACATTGGCTCTGGTGGCATCTTCAAGACTAAAACTGGGTCCTTTCCCACCTCAGTGGGTAAACCTTGAAACTCCCAACAAACTTTATTCTTTCATAAACTTTGGTGAGTCAGAATTTACTTCACCAGATGCAGTGCCAGAGCTCACTTAATCAGATGCATCGAGAGAGTACATCTGCAAGAGAGAGCTATCCTGCAGGTGTACACTCTTGATGCCTCTGGTTAAGTGAGCTCTGACTCACCAAAGCTTATTGTTCGCTTAAATTCAAAGTCCAGCTGGGGTTCTGTTTTATTCATGTAATAAACAGGAAACCTCTAAGTACCGTAGGATAGCCTGACCTAGATAGTCCAGGCTAGCTTAAACTCATCAGATCTTGGAAGCTAAGCAGGGTCCGCTCTTGGATTTGGATGGGAGACCTACAGGGAATACCAGGGCTGGGATGCCGAAGCTGGCAATGGCAAAGCACCTCTGAACACCTCTTGCCTTGAAAACGCTACAATGGCCCCAGTCACACGGCAAAGTTGCCGCGGGAGTCCTGCGGATTTTCCAGGCGCGATCTCACCCCAACATCTGGGAAGCGCAGTGCTCCCGTGGTGAACCCGTAGCTCCCCACCAAAGGTGCGGAGTTAAAAACTAGTACCTACGAGGAGCTGCGGTGGCTCAAGTGGTTAAGACGCTGAACTGCAGGCTGTGGAAGGTCAGTAGTTCAGCAGTTCGAGACCCGAGTGTGCCGCATAACGGAGTGAGCTCCCATCTCTAGTTCCAGCTCCTGCCAACCTAGCAGTTCGAAAGCAAGAAATTGCAAGTAGATAAATAGGGACCGCTTCGATGGGAAGGGAACAGTGTTCCGTGCATCTTGGTGTTTAGTTATGCCAGCCACATGACCACGGAAACGTCTTCGGACAGAGCTGGCTCTTCGGCTTTGAAACGGAGATGAGCACCGCAACCCTAGAGTCGGACTCAACTGGCTTTCGAGCAAGGGAACCTTTACCTACGAGGTACTAGTTTCCTAAAAACGCAGGCCAAGGGCGGGCGTCTGATCGCTTTTCTGGTGGATTTACATGGCATCCGGCGCCCGCCGCTGTTCGTCTCCGCAGGTTGCGCAACAGCGCCCAACAGCACATGCGCACAAAGAGCGATTGCTAGGGCGATCGGGCGGCACTGCTTCTGTGCCGCGCTGCAGGATACCCGTCTGATTGGCATTTCCCCCGAACCACGGAACCTCGACCAGGACGTATGCTCGGGCAGTCGCGCGTTAGTTTCCTCCGGGGCAATTAGCCACGCCTCCCCCCCCCCCCGTGATATCCGGCCCGTGTGACCGGGGCCATAGTTGGCATAAAAGTTGGCTGTGACTTTCTACAACATTGCAGGAGCAAAAGGAAAAGAGTACTTTCCACTTCATAAAAATAAGCTTCCCTTTCTGTTTCTGAGTTGTATATGCGTACATACATACATATTAGATTTCTATACCGCTCCTTTTTCCGTAGACTCGGAGCGGTTTACATAGTTTATACAATTATCTAACCTAGGGGCACATAGACAGGGGAAGTGAATTCCTTACCCAGGCACCCCCCTTATTTAGGCAGGATCTTTTTTTTCTTCTTCTTAGCTTTTTTCCCCCGGCAGATTCTTTTTTTAAAAAATAAGATGATGCTTGAGGATGCATGTACGCCGATCTATTGGTTTTTTACTCTGCCCTTTGCCTATGGAACACCAGGTGATGTGTGTTATCCGCACAACAGCCTTGTGAGATTGCATCTGGTGAAGTAAATTCTGACTCACCAAAGTTTATGAAAGAACAGCCTAGGCAAGGTCACCCAGTGAATTGGCCCAAACAAGCCCCCCATGAGCAATCTGTGGCATTCCTTCAAAATTCAACTGTGTACATGAAAAAAAAAGATTGTTCACACCAGCAGTAACTGACCATAGAACACACCAGCACCTGCACATCAGTTGTTTGTTAACAGCAGCTATCCTCAAGGAATCTGCCTCTTATCTTTTTAAAGTAATTAAGCTAGTGATAATTACCCACACTTTGTAACAGAGACTTCAGATAGACTTTTTGTATCTATTGCCAGTCAACTTCATCAGGTGCCTCTGAGTGGTAGAGAGGAGAGGTTCTCTCTATACATTTTTGCCACTGGAAGCCTCTATTGTTCTCCGTTAATCAAACCCCCCACCAAAAAACCAAACATGAGAGTGTAAGAAGCGCACCTCTCAGACAAAGCAGAGAATTCCTAATGGAAAACTTTTATCATTAGCAATACTGACAAACTATGTACAGAGGTTTGAAAAAATGCTCAGCGGAAGGAGGCCAAATCAATTTAACATTCCTGTAAACAAAAGTCTTACAACTGATTCTCCTTTAAGTCCTGGACCATCGTCTTTCCCCAAAAATAAGCATAAGAAAACAATCTGACTTTATTGCACAACCAAACAGGCTTCTCAAAAGAAAGTTCCTTTCCAAGTTCCTGTTACCAAAAACAAAGTAAAAGGCACATTATTAGATGGGGTGTGTGTGTGTGTAAGTTTAGAATGGGGGAAAGTTACATGAATGTTTTCCCCTGCGATATCTAATTAGACTTGTAAAAATAAACTTAAAATGAGATGGTCAGATCAGCAATCCCATCTCCTGATCCTTGCCAAAGATTGCCTAGCTCTCCAGGCCGTGGTATCATTTTTTAACTTGCACACACACAAAAAATTAAGCACAATAGGACCAAGCACGTACAAAAGACAATCACTGCTGGTCTAGATGAAGCCTCCATCATTATGTACACCATTCTCCCCAACTGGTACCTGAACCAGCATACATTGCTCTCCTCAACTCCATTTTATCCTCACAACAACCCTGTGAGCTAGCTTAGGCAGAGAGTGTGTGACTGCCAGGCCCAAAGCCACTTAGCAATTTCACTACAAAGATACAGAAGGCATGCCCATACAGGAGTTTTCGTCTGGATCCTGCAAAGTGCAAGCAGATTACCATGGATGTAAATTCTCTTTACAATCCCTCTCCTCCAGCAGCCCATTTTTAACCTGTGAGAAACTAATGGCAGATATGCAGGGAGGTAAAGGTAAAGGTTCCCTTGCTCGAAAGCCAGTCGAATCCGACTCTAGGGTTGCGGTGCTCATCTCCGTTTCAAAGCCAAAGAGCCAGCGCTGCCCGAAGACATTTCCGTGGTCATGTGGCCGGCATGACTCAACACCAAGGCGCACGAAACGCTGTTACCTTCCCACCGAAGTGGTCCCTATTTCTCTACTTGCAATTTCTTGCTTTCAAACTGCTAGGTTGGCAGGAGCTGGAACTAGAGACGGGAGCTCACTCCGTTATGCGGCACACTCGGGTCTCGAACTGCTGAACTACTGACCTTCCACAGCCTGCAGTTCAGCGTCTTAACCACTTGAGCCACCGCAGCTCTGATATGCAGGGAACCCATGTAGAAAAGAAGGCATGCAATCCAGCTGGCTGCAATGAAGAAGGAAAGCAGGCAAAATTGGCCCACTCTGCCTCTTAGGCTGAACAGAGCTCACAAGACTCCACAGCTCCACAGGGAGCATTGCTGTAAAGAGTGATGTACTTTGGCAAGCGTGAAGTGGGAATCAGCCATAAATTCATCTCACATTGGGTTTCTGTATGTTTTCTTTGGTATGTTGTTCTGTGGTGGTGGGGGGTAACCATCTCTCTTTTGCACAATTTTATTCCCATGAGGAGTCCAGGGCAATTTGTATAGTTCTTTTATCCACCATTTCATCCTCATAACAACCTTGCAAAATAAGATAAGGCTGAAAGAGAATGACTAGCCCAAGGTCCCATGGCAGAGAGGGGGGGGGTTAGATTAGAACCTGGGTCTGCCCCCCATCCTACGGAATGGGTGATTTGGCCCTATGACTGCAATCATATGACTAGAAATTTACCTGGGAGTAAGCCCCTACTCCGGAGGATGGCGGAAGACAGGAGGGCCTGGCATGATGTGGTCCATGGGGTTGCTGCGACTGAACAACAACAGTAAGCCCCTACTGAACACAGATTAAGGGCCAAAATACACAATACACATGATGTGCTGGGTTACAAGTGTGATATGACTTGTAGTCAGATGTATATCAGGGGAGTACCTTAAACCATGCTCATTCACTCAGCACTGCACAGAGGAACTTTCCACCCCATCTCCTTTATGGAGTCAGGAAAAAGGGCTGAAAACCCTCCCTGCCAGGGGAACCAGGAATAACGTGGGGATGGTCTGCACCAGGAAGGGGGAATTAGTGGAAACTGCCAATTTAGTCTGGATCCAACCCAGAAAGAAGAAATTTTCATTGCAACCTGCAGAAATCTTGGCTTAGTGGCTCCCAGAAGCACAAGCACTCAGGGTCCAGCGTTAAAGAAAGACAACACTGGTGCCAGAATGTGTTTTTTTATTATTTTCTGAGTGATCTCCAGCCCTCACCTAGAGATTGGCAACAATGCTCCCCCAGGAGGAAAAGTAGTCTTTCTCTGCAATGGGGACCAAAGCAGCTTACATCATTCTCCTCCCCCATTTGGATCCTCTTTCCCAGCCTGAGAAGGGATTTGCATGGGTCCATCAGCAAAAAAAGAAGAGAACAATCAGTTCCAACCACAAAGTGGGGAAACAGGAGGCTCCTCTGAACACAGAACGAAGGCCATTTGAACACATGGATATACACTGTTGAACCGTTCAGCTTTCATGATTCCAGTGGTGCAGAAATGCCCCCTCCAAGTCTATAGCATATGGTACATGTGGAACATATTCAGTCTGATTTGGATTTTGGCTGCTTTCATGGCAAGCAGTCAGGCTGCGTGTGGCTGGCCGGGCCAAGTTTTCCCTGTGTGCGTGTGTTCAACATGACAGACTGACATTGTTCAGGAGAAATGAGTTATGAAATTTTTATCAAGTCCTTCTAGCTTGCCACCAACTATTAATAGCAAAGATATTTTCCCCTCACTTTAACACCAGTGTCAAGCTCATAGCGGAGTCTGACATCGTTAGTACATTCTTCAGTCCTTTGTGTACATTACGCAAAGCATGACAGACGCAAGATTTTAATTGGATTATCCTATTTGACAAGCCCAAAGTCCGAACGCAAGCAGTGGCAAGGCTTAGTTAGCAGCCGCCACTAAGAGCAGGACCTTCTCTGCAGCTGCCCCATTGTTGTGAGCTTCATCTTTTGGGAAATGAAAACACACTTTCTGATTTCTCCATATCAAACCATAAGAACCTAAGAAGAGTCCTACTAGATCAGTCCAATGGTCCATCTAGGCCAGCATCCTGTCTCATACAGTGGCCAACCAGTTCCTCTGGAGGACCAACAACAGGGTATAGAGGCTGAGACCTTGTCAGATGTTGCCTCCTGGCTGTGGGAGTCAGACGTTTAGTGCTGCTGAATGTGGAAGTTCCCCTCAGTCACCATGGCTAGTAGCCACTGATAGACCCAGGGCTATTTTTGGGCAGGAACAGCGTTCCGGCTGGCTTCCGAGTTGGCCACGCCCAGCAGGAACTCATTAGCATAATAGGCCACACCTAACAGCAGAAACTCATTAGGATTGGCTACATTAGGGGTGTGTGGCCTAACATGCAAATAAGTTCCTGCTACAAAAAAGGCCCTGGGTTTTGACAACAAACAAGGTAAACAGAATAAGAAGGGAAAGGTGGATGTGGCTGGATGACCACACTTCTGGTAACATGGGGGTGTGGCCTAATGTGCTAATGAGCAGTGCTGTCAGGGTGTGGCCTAATATGCTAATGAGTTTTGCTGTTGGGTGTGGCCTATTATGCTAATGAGTTCCTGCTGGACTTTTTCTACAAAAAGAGCCCTGGATAGACCTATCCTCCATGAATTGATCTAATCTCCTTTTAAACCTCTCTTTAAAGGCACAAGAGGACTCTTTTTCTGGGTGACTTGGCAGGACAGTACAGTACAGATGGTTGACTTCCCAAGAGGCTTGATAGGCCCTAAGCTAAGTGACAGCTTGGTAAATGGTCAGCGGGGAAGATAAAAGCAACCCCTGCAGGTTCCTTCTGCGCATAACTAGGAAAGAACAAGTCAGATTTGTCTCCTGGTCAGTTGGTGACCCAAGCAATTAGGGCACTAGCTTGCCTGTGAGCCAGTACCTTGTCTCTCCAGACCCCAAAGAAAGCTCCCTTTCCAGTTACGCTCCTACAAATACCACATGGAACCCGGCAATGGTCAGTTCTCGCCAGCTAGAGAACCTTCTGTGCCAGTAACCTGAGATTCCGCCTTGTATCTGTGAAAATGATGCCCAGTAATGTAAGCTAAGAACAACTCTGCTTTATATATAGAAGCTGTTTGTTTTATTTGCAGACCACACGCTGGATAAATAATGAGGTAATTTTGAAGAGGAACCCAGAGAAATCGGCTATTAATCCTAACTAGAGCGGAACTCTTGGAGCTTGCTCTTTGGTTTCTGGACCTGGCTTATTATTTGTTGCCACCTCTTCCCAAGGACTGTATTTTAAGGGGTGGTGGTGGTGGTGGAGTGGAGTGAGAGATGTATGCCTTTTAGACCTGTGGTTCTTTCCAAGCACTCTGCTCATTACATCTGAAAATAAAGGCACAATCCTAGAGATGTAAAATTTCCAAAAATTTTCTAATTTCTGTGCACTGAGGACAAGCCAGTCCTAGGTTACAAACTGAACTCTCCAATGCAAGAACAAGATGCATTTCTTCCTTTAGGAGGTGCTATTGTCAGAAGAAAATAAAAAGGTTTCAGTTTTGTTTTTTCATGTGGGTGGGTATTCTGTTTGTAATAATTGTTTGGATACACTATATTTTTAATATGCTAGTTGTGCTCATTTCATGCCAAGTAAAAATGTCCATAGTCATATTTTATGTTCCTAAAGTAACAGAATGACTTTCAATCTAGAAAAGACAAAAGAAATGCTAATGTAGCATTTTTTTCAATTTTTCCAAAAATTTCTGTTTTTTCCTGGAAAAAAACAGGGAAAAACGGGTTTTTTCCAAATTTTTCAGGTTTTTTTCTGGGCCTTCACATCTCTACACAGTCCAACCTTAAGCAAGTTTACGTAGAAGTGAGCACCGTTGGGATCGATGTGTCTTGCTCCTGAGTCAGTGTGCATAAGAATTGTGCCCCTCCCCCAGTAAAAACCCAAAAGCTATGGCTGAGTTCAGAATTCAAACTGAAGTGGGGAAGAAATACTTTCCACGCAGAACATCAAGAGGTGTAACACTGAGGGCTTGCGCTGGCCCGCTGGTGCATCCAGTCACCTGACTGAGCAGCAGGCCAGGCCAGAGGTCTGCTCGACACACCTCCTTTGCACAAGGAGACTCAGGGCTCTGCTGTCCAGGAGTGTCTGTGTTTTGCCCTTCAGCATACAGAATGGAGGCTGTGATCCTTGGCATGCTTGATTTGCCAATGGAAGAGGGCAAGGCTGACAGCCAAGAACACAGAAACAGGACTGGACGGGACAAATGAGATGGTTCCCTGCTGAAAGGTACGTGATATAGTTAAGTTGCTACACTTGGGTCTGGTCAGTGCCTGGATGGGCAAATGGCACAGCCAGAGTACTATGAAGGAAGCAACCAACCAAATAGATATGTAACCTTTTTTATCGAATGATAAAAGGGTTGGAACTCTTTCTGTTAAGGCGCTTAGGGCTCTTTAGCTTGGAGAAACGACGACCGAGGGGTGACATGATTGAGGTTTATAAGATTATGCATGGGATAGAGCAGGTAGGGAAAGAGGTACTTTTCTCCCTTTCTCACAATATAAGAACTCATGGGCACTCAGTGAAATTGCTGAGCGGTCGGGTTAGAATGGATAAGAGGAAGTCCTTCACCCAAAGAGTGATTCACACTTGGAATTCACTGCCACAGGAGGTGGTGGCGGCTACAAGCATGGACGGCTTCAAAAGGGAATTAGATAAGCATATGGAGCAGAGGTCCATCAGTGGTTATTAGTTTCTCACAATAGGGGCTCTGGGGCAAATGATGCTCTGTCTTCTTGGTGCTTGGGGGGGGGTCAACAGTGGGAGGGCTTCTAATGTCCTGGCCCCACTGGTGGACCTCCTGATGGCCCCTGGTATTTCTGGCCACTGTGTGACAGAATGTTGGCCTGGATGGGCCTTTGGCCTGATCCAACATTGGCATCTCTTATGTTCGTAACAAACATCCACAGCATCTCCACTGCTCCTGGCAAAAAAGCACTCCCAGCTGACTGTCCCCAGCCTGTGGGCCTCTCAAATGGAAAGTCACTCCCCCACCCCCCCGCCAAGACTGGTGAAGATTTCTCCTTGCCACCTGAGCGCGTGGAGCTTTAAATGGGCCTCCCCGCTTTCTACACATTCAGCCCAGCTTTAGTTGGCCCTTGTCTGCGCAATCTGCTCCAAAATTAATAAATGAGATTACAGTCAATACTATGTGGACATAATGCTCTTGCAGCTAAGCAAGTATATGCAGGGCTTAGGAGCCAGCACATAAAAACGCAGGGCATCCATCTGCACAAAATTCTCGCAACCCTAAATATGTCCTGATCCACCTGCAGGCTTATGGTTCCTTTAAAGAAGAGCCGGGGTGGTCAAGTGCCATCACAGCTGTGAAGACGTACGTTTCCACCAGCGATTACTCATGCTGGGGCAGGAGGGTGGCTTCGGAAAACTATTCTTCACAGTGCCAGAAAGACCCAAAGTCTTTATTTCTGTGAAACATACTGTCTGGCTGATTGGGATACACCAGCTTCCAACTACAGCGGAAGGGCGAGCTGTGTGATAAGCAGCTCTTTAAAGCAAAACTGGAGGACCACCAAATGACTTCAGGCTGCTGATGCTGCCCCAGAGACAATCCAATCTGCCAGCTTGCCAGGAAGAGGAGGAGGAGGAGGAAGGCATGTCACCCAGTGGCCAGCCGATCCAGAACCACAGCACTGGAAGAGGACGGAGTAGACCACCTCAAGCTGAAGCTCCTGCCCACAGCAAGAAACCCAATAGGTGGCTATCCAGCCTCTGCTTGAAGAATCTCCAGGAAGGGAAAGACTCCCACCCTCCCCCATGCAGGTAATTAGTTCAGTTGTCAAGCCGTGCTTACCATCAGGAAGGTCTTCACAGTGTTCAACTTCAATTTATTTATTTATGAGCCAACATGGTGTAACAGCTAAAATCAGGGTGACCCAGAACTGAACTTCCGCTCTGCCCAGGAAGCTCGCTGGGTGGCCTTGGGCCAGTCCCACGCTCTCAGCCCAACCTACCTCACAGGGAGGGAGGGGAGAGAATAAATGAAGTCAATAAATTAAAATAGCTTACCATGCCTTTCTTCCCAAAGCCGACCCTAAACAGCTTCCATCATAGTCTGGCTCCTCCATTTTATCCTCACAACAACCCGGTGAGGTAGGCTAGGCTGAGAGTCACATGACTGGCCCAGGGTCGCCTAGGAAGCTTTCATGGCAGAGAGGGGATTCAAAATCTTCTTTTCTGCCGCTTATGGGAGATTTCAACTATCCAGATATTTGCTGGAAATCTAACTCTGCTAGACATGGGGCATCCCGCAGATTCTTGAATAGTCTTGCGGACAACTTCATCTCTCAAAAGGTGGAGGTAGGAACCAGAGGATCTGCTATCCTAGATTTAATCCTGATTAACAGGGAAGAGCTGGTTGATGAAGTGAACGTTGTGGGATCCTTGGGGAATAGTGACCATGTCAGCTTGGAATTTGACATAGAGAAGGATGTGGAACCAGGACTCGTATCCTGGACTTCAGGAAAGCTGATTTCAAAAAACTCAGATAAATATTAGGTAGGATCCCGTGGCTGGAAATGCTGAGGGGGAAATCTGCACAGGAAGGATGGGTGATGCTGAAAAAATGAAGTGCTTAAGGCACAATCTTATCCTGGACTTCAGGAAAGCTGATTTCAAAAAACTCAGATAAATATTAGGTAGGATCCCGTGGCTGGAAATGCTGAGGGGGAAATCTGCACAGGAAGGATGGGTGATGCTGAAAAATGAAGTGCTTAAGGCACAATCGCAAACTGTTCCGGTAAGAAAGAAGGGTGGGAGACGGGTAATGAAGCCAAAGTGGCTGAACAAGGAACTCTCTGAACAGCTGAGACTAAA
>NW_015161997.1:243970-249642 GCF_001447785.1 Gekko japonicus | reverse complement strand
TAAAATTCCTTTTGAAGCTGGAAAATATTACATTGCTGGGGTGGGGGTGGGGGGGAGAGGAAGAGGCCGTGTGCCAGCAGGTATAATACCCTGAAGAAACCTTCTCTGGACAACACCTCTGTGCCCTCACAGGACGGCTCAGTGAGAGGGCTTCTAATGTCCTGTGGGAGGGCTTCTGATGTCCTGGCCCCACTGGTGGACCTCCTGATGGCACCTGGTATTTCTGGCCACTGTGTGATACAGAGTGTAGGACTGGATGGGCCTTTGGCCTGATCCAACATTGGCGTCTCTTATGTTCTTATGTTCTCAGCCTTCCAAGGCCATTTGCGTGGGATTTCCACAAAAGCCAAAACACTTCACATGGAACTTAACATTTACAGAATAATTCCTGCATCCATTGTACAGTCCGCTCTAAGAATTAGTTTAGCGACAAACAGTATTCTAGACTTTTTGGATCCAGGGTTGGTAAGAGTCTGTGCTCCAAGCATATCTGCACCCCAGGGCTGTCAACTGCCGTTTCCCTCCATTTCTAACCAAAATATTTATTTCATCTATACCCTCAACCTTTCTCCCCACTGGGGATTCAGCCTGTCTTACACTGATCTCTTTTATCCTCACAACAACCCTGTGTGGCGGGTTATGCTGTAAGCGTGAGCCCAACCAAGGGACTCCCAGATCCTAGTCCGACACCCTAGGCAGCACACCACAAATATTCGAGGGCTTGCCTTTGCCACACAGCATAACTCTCCAGGGGCCAAGGTCAGCTCTTCCCGTGCCACATGGCACAGTGCCGATGCCCTTTGGGGCAAATTCTGAGAACCAGGGGTCATTTCGTAGAAAAAGAGGTGCAGGAGCTCATTAGCATAACTCATTAGCATAACTTATTTGCATACGCCACACACCCTGACATCACCGAATGTGTGTCAGAAGGCAACACCCACCGCTCAGGCTCCACTGGACTGTTTTGAACCGGGGGGGCCAGGGGGGGCTCTGCAACTTACCTGGCTGCTTCTTGCTCTGACTGAGGGCTGCTGGGAGCAGGGGGTGGGGCTTGTTGCATGTGCCCACCCCCTGGGCTCTTTACTGCCGGAGCTCTGCTCCTGTGCGCTCCTGCAGGAAATGACCCACGCTGAGAAGGCTGTAGAGATTCTAGGCACTTTCCAAGATTCACCCTGAAGCATCTGACAGCCTGCTACCCCATGAGCCTCCAGAGGAGGAACGGTGCTTAACTTGCTTAACTTAGGAACGAGTAGACTTCTGGATGGAATAAGGCACTGCTCAGCCCCGGCAGACCTTGGGTGATGGAAAGGTCCCTCTCCAGAAGAGCCAGTTCCTTCCAGCCCCACTTACCCACCTCTTCTTAACCCTGGCCTAGCTGGCACCTCTGCACACATCTCATCTGCTAAGGGAGACCTGCTGCCTCCCACTGCTATCTGTACCATGACCTATACAGGAAAGGGCTGCCACTCCAAACACACCTTGGGCAGACGTTCAGGGTCTCTGCACCTCAGGGTCTTCATCCGTCAGTCATTTCTGTGAACTCCAGAACAAAGACATCTAAAGCTTTTGGCTCTGAATGGAAAAGGAGGGGCCTCTAAAACCCCAGAATTGTCACCGGGCCAGGCGGGGGGGAGGGGGGAGAGACCACGATCGGTTACACAATATGGAAAGCACACCGAGCTGTTTCCTCCTCCTCGCCAGGGGCCAGAACCAGCAAAACTGGCTGCTGCTTCTTTGGGATGGGGGTGGACTAAGAATGTCACCCAATTAAAGACATCAGCATAAACCATATTTTTAGTTGATTCATGGGTTACCCTTGCACTGAAGTAAATGGCACTTCTGAAGCAACCAGTAGACTCTGTAGGTCGCATACAAATCCTCACGCTAGAAGAGGCATCCCTTGCTGTAAGCAAGAGAAGGGGGAATGCCTCTCCTAAGATGGTACTTGCCATCTGCAGTTTTAAAAAGCATGCTTATATAAGCTATGCAGGTATATGTATTCTCTGTGTGTGTGCGCGCGCGCAGAGACACTTTTAAAAAGGGGCCACCCAATGAGAAGGGAGCACTCCCTGGAGAAGACCCTGATGCTGGGAAAGATTGAAGGTCAAAGAAGACGGGGACGTCAAAGGATGAGATGGTTAGACAGTCTCAAAGATGCAACGAACATGAAATTGAGCCAACTTCAGAGGACGGCGGAAGACAGGGAGGCCTGGTGTGATCTGGTCCATGGGGTCGTGGAAAGTCAGACCTAGTCTTCTCAATTAGTAAATACCTGTAGGACACTTCTTTGAAAGTTTCTAGCCCAGCCATGCCAAAAAACCCAAAACCGTCCCAGAATGATGCTCCACATGGAGCTAATGATCAAATTATGAAAAAGGACGCAGTCCAAGGGTGCCTTCGACTGGAGTGTTCTAAAACACGGGGGGGGGGCAGCAAATCTGAAATGTTCTCCTACATGGTTTTTGGTTTGTTTGTTTTTTAAATCCCCACATGGAGAAAACATTAAGGCAAAGGATATGCTGAAAGTTTATGTGCAACCTATCTACACCCAGGGAGTCTTTGTCAAAATTAAACATGATCTGCTTTCACCTGCATTCTGAAGTGGTACAATTCCAAGAGGATTGCAGCACATCATCCCCCCCCCCGAACACACAGATGAGCCCAAAAGACACTAGAGCGGTTACCAGAGTCCCTTTGCCATTAGATTTGCAGGGGGCCCCCAATGCCCTTCATCACCTCTTGGTTTTTCCCCGAGAAACAGCTTCTGTGTACGGCAAATGAATGAATTCATAGAGCTGTTTGGCACTGCTAGCGTTGCCCAGCAGTTCTGCCAGCTTGTCCTGAGAAAGAGTGATGAGTTCTGCCAGGCTCTTGACACGGTTCATTACGGCCTGGCAGTTTTTGGCGTTCACCCCTGGCATTTTTAGCAAGAAGTCTTGGGGCCCCGGGCTGTATCTGTCTGACTCGGGCAGGCTTTCCGAATCCGCCGTAACAGCCGCAGCGGCCAACGGGTCGGGCTGGGGGCGGTTCTGCTTGAGCTCTTCGAATAGTTCTGCGGTGGCGTATGGGGAAGGGCACCAGAGGAGCCGGAGTCGCGGGAAGTGAAGGGTCAGCAGGACCAGTTTGGAGGTGACGTCGTTGCCGGAGATCTCCTGATGGAGAGACGCCCGTGAGGGGAGGGAGAAGGATTTGCCGGGGTCAAACTCAATGAGGAGCACGGGGCGCTTGTAATAGCGACACATGGAGACGCACTGGCCGTAAAGCCGCCCGTTGTTAAGGGAGCCAATCAGATCGCTGATGCTCTTGCGCTCCACACAAATGTCAGGCGTGAGGATGTAGTCGCCGACTTCCAAGGTCACGGGGTCAATGTCGATGCCCCGGCGATGAATCAGAGACGGAAGCTCACTCCGGAATTCGCGCATGTCCACCACGACACTGTGCTGGACACTCTTCTGGTCCTGGCCACCTGGAAGGAAAAGCAGCGGCTTATTGTGATGCAAACCCCCACAGCTTGTTGTGGGGAAGGTCTGTGGCCCAGAGGCAGGGCAAGGTTTAAATGCAGGGGGTCAATCCCAGGCTTCTCAAGCGTCGGGCATCAGGCATGACCTTTCTTTCCCCCAAACCCTGGAGAGCTGCCACCATTCAGAGCAGATTAAATCGAGTCAGATGGACCTTCATATGACACTGTTGCCCCTCTACCCTCTCGAGAACCCTGTGAGGTAGGCCAGTCTGAAAGGAAGAGCAGCCAAACATCCCCCCGGGTCCTAGTTTTGAACTGTCACTTCTGGCGGCCAGGCTCCCTAGAAGGCAGCTTCTGATGCGGACTGCTCCAGACCAGCGGTTCTCAACCTTTTGTATCTTAAAGGCAAAGGTTTCCCTTGCTCGAAAGCCAGTCGAGCCCGACTCTAGGGTTGCGGTGCTCATCTCCATTTCAAAGCCGAAGAGCCAGCGCTGTCCGAAGACGTCTCCGTGGTCATGTGGCCGGCATGACTAAACACCAAGGCGCACGGAAGGCTGTTCCCTTCCCACCGAAGTGGTCCCTATTTATCTACTTGCAAGTTCTTGCTTTCGAACTGCTAGGTTGGCAGGAGCTGGAACTAGAGACGGGAGCTCACTCCGTCAGTGGCAACTCAGGTCTCGAACTGCTGAACTACTGACCTTCCACAGCCTGCAGTTCAGCGTCTTAACCACTTGAGCCACCGCAGCTCTTACGTCCCATCAATCACTCTGTCAAAGAACCTGGGTTCCACCAAGACAGAAACAAAAAGTCCCCTTTTCCCAAGAAGGACACAACAGTAATTCTGTTGTAATTATCATTTTATGTTACGTTTTAAGCACATAAGAAATTGGAGAAGCTCCGTGGATAATCCCTGGCAGGTCGCAGGAAGGGGCACGTCAAAGACATCTACTGAGAAGCAGAGGGGATGCGGGATTAGGAGAAACACCAAGGGCAGAAGGTGACTACTGGCATGGGCCTTTTGGGCTGGGGACCGCCTGCAGGAGATGGCACGTCACATCTGCAGGGGGATATGGGACTGAGGGACAGCGAAGTCTCAGTAACTGTTACGAAAAACCCGTTCCACCGGTTGAGAACCACTGGCCTAGAAACATCGAGGGCTTCTCCGGCTCCCAACCACCCGCATCGCTCTTCTCTGCCCCGTCTTTCCCCCTTTGGGCTCTTCTCTCTGGCCACCTCCCTCCACAGGGTCCTCCTTTTCCCAGCCCCCACATCACAAACACAGAGGCCTCTGAGAGAACCTAGCCTCTCCCTCCCATCGTGGTCCGCCCGGTCCACACATGTGACTCGCGCTTTGGCCCAGCAGAGGGGCCGAGGGACTGAGCTTCAAAACCAGGACTTCCTGGCTGGAATCCCACCTCTTCCACTACCGTGCTGGTCTTAAGACAACCCACTTGGCTGTAGCTACCTTTGTCGATGTTATCCGTGGCAACTTGGGAACAACGGCCTCAAGACAGATCTGTCTCCTCGCAAACAGTAGCATGCATAGAATCCATTGCGTACGCGGTCTTCCCCTGGTTGGGGAGGTACTGATGTGCGCACCCCCTACACCCGTGCCCGAGACTGGCCTTGGAAAGCAGGGCAGGGCAGGACCAGGCCCACCCACTCCTCCTCGATGGCCCTCTCTCGGCCTGCTCCTCCAAGAGCGAGCTTCCCCAGTGACTTCCTCCCCTTTCGTGGTTTCCCGGTGATACTGTTGCCCTGTCCACTGCCAGCATCGTCCCTGCAGTTGGGGATGTTTGGAGGCAACTGTCTGATCAAGTTCAAGTTCAAAAAACCTTTATTGGCATAAATCATAAGCATACACAGTCACCATTCAGACAATGGATTTGGCACACAGCTTCCTCATTATAAGGCAGTTACAGAACTTGGCAACTGCTTCAATAACCGCTATATTTTGTGAAGCCAATAAACGATACAACCTTCTGTCATCGGCAGAGGTCATTTCGGGGGGGATTGCGGAGGATCGCTGTTCCCCCGGGTGAGGTGCAGGGGACGGGGCACATGACGAAGCCCCGCCCCCTGCTTCTGGCCGCCCCGCGTCCGGCCCTCATTCAGCCAGGAGGAGGCAGGAGAAGAGGGAGGGTAAGTTGCTTCCTCCCTGCCTCACCCCACCCCTGCCTGGGGCCAGGGAGGTCCTTCGCGGGGCTTCCTC